>NC_043705.1:125688001-125697576 GCF_006229205.1 Suricata suricatta | reverse complement strand
TCCTCTTACGAACAGAGCTGCTAGGGAAATTCTGATTTCCTGTCTGCAGAAGCACATATAGAAGATTGTCTCTAGAATATATACCAAGTAGTGGGATTACTGGGTCTAAAAATATGTATGTGTCAACGGACTTAAGTAATGCCAAGTCATTTTCCAAAGTGTTCGTATCAATTTGCAATAAGACAAACAGTTGCTAAGCAGTTAATGAAGGTGTCCCTTGTTCCCTATCTTTGCCAATAATTGGTTCTGCCCAACTTCAAAATATTTACCAAATTGGTCACTATGGTTTTGATTCACATTCCTCTGCTTTCTAATATCCCTTTATTATTCATGTTTCATCTCCTATAAAATCCCTGTTTGTATATTTCTGCGATTTTAAAATTGTGTTAGCGGTCTTTTTCTTACTGATGTGCACACATACGCACATGTACTCACTCACTTATGTATCATGAATATTCCCTCTGGATTTTTGGTAGGTTATATTTGTGGAAAATATCTTCTACTTTAGCTTATTTCATTCAAGGTGTCAGTAGATTAACAGAAGTTCTTAAATTTGCTGAATTCATCTATAATTTCCTTCCTTTTTAAAATTGTGACTCTCGTTGAAGAAATCCTTCCCTATCCAAAGCCATCAAGTTATTCTCTTCATCTCCCAAGAAATATATAAATTTCTCTGTCACATTGAAGTCAATGATACATCTAGAACAATTTATGTGGTGAGACAAATATATACCTCCTTTTCATGTAATGATAATTATTATTGCATTCTCATTCATTTTTTAGTCTACCATATCCTCAAGAATAGATAAGCTATGTCATAAATTTGATTATGACATATGCATGAATAAAATTCTGTCTTGACTGAGACTTCAATTATATTGAATATAAAGATTAGTTTAAAAAGTATAGTAGCATTTGACATCTTTAATATATCTATAAAATGTTATGGGACTTATTTAACATTTTAAATAAATGTTTGTTTTTCTAAAAGATATCATTCTGTTAGATTTGATATAACATATTTTACATATCATTTGTAGTGTATGGCATTTTATTTTAGTTTTTAACACTTTATAATCATTCGGTGACATAAAATTGTAGTGGCCCCTTTTTCTGCATGTATTTCCACATCATACAGTTTCTCTTCTTTAATCTGTTAATGTGTAAAATAATATTGATCAATTTTCTGTTTATAAATTAAAATCTCTAGAAAAAAACAAATGTTTCATTATATAATATCTTTTAATACATGTTTTTGGATTATCTTTACCTTTTTTGCTTTACTACATTTATTTTTAAATTTTTTTTAATGTTTATACTATTTTTGAGAGAAAGAGACAGAGTGTGAACAGGAGAGGGGCAGAGAGAGAGGGAGACACAGAATCCACAGCAAGCTCCATGCTCTGAGCTGTCAGCACAGAGCCAGACATGGGTTCAAGAACATGAGATTGGACTTATCTTCCATAAGGTTTAGAAAAATACTATTCTAAAACTATTTGATTTTTGTGTGGAAAAATCAAAAGTTACTGATTCAGATTCTCTTCAGTTAAATGTCTATTTAAATTTCCTAGTTCTTTATACCTTAGTTGAATTAGATTATTCAGGTAATTTATTCACTTAACATGTTTTAAAAATTATTAGCAGAAAACTGTTCAATTTTCACATCTAATATTTACATTCTAATATCATATATCTGTACTCTATTCACATTTTATTTTATACAACTCATTTTTCTTTTTTTAATGCTTTATTTATTTATTTTGAGAGAGAGAGAGAGAGAGAGAGAAAGAGAATGGGGAAGGAGCAGAGAAAGGAGGGAGGGAGAATCCCAGTCAGGGTCTGCCGAGTTTCAGGCATGGGGCTTCGATCTCAGGAACTGTGAGATCATGACCTAAGCCTAAACCAATTGCAGGATGCTTAACTGGCACACCCAGGTGCCCCAATATATATATTTTTTTTCCCTTACCAATGGGAAGGCAAATCTGTTTGTCTCAAACATAGCTCAAAAATTCTGGAGTCAATATATCATTGGTCATGGAGGCGGGGCACTTGTGGGGAAAAGCACTGGGTGTTATATGGAAACCAATTTGACAATAAACTATTACAATTTTTAAAAATTAAAAAAATAAAATAACTGAAAATGCCTCAGATATTTAAAATTACTCAAACTAATAAATATAAGAAAAGAGGTCTGGAAAATTAACATTTTTATGACCTCAATTTCACATTTAAGCAAAATAAGACAAACAAAGTCTTGTCAGTAAATGTCCTATGATTTTGTTAACGAGTGGTTCTCCGTCTCCAAGCCTATCTTCCATCTCAAAGCCTAAGATATTCTGGTAAAAGGGAAGTGCTTGTGAATCAGCTATTCATTGTACATCAATAGACTTTGAAGGAGGAATAGGTTGAGATCACTAAAGCATTTCTTTAAACATTGGAAACTCATCATGGGGGGCACCTGGGTGACAGCCAGTTAAGCGACCGGCCTCGGCTCAGGTCATGATCACACAGTTCATGGGTTTGAGCCCCCTGTCGGGCTCTGTGCTGACAGCTAGCTCAGAGCCTGGAGCCTGCTTCAGATTCTGTGTCTCCCTCTCACTCAGACCCTCCTCTGCTCGCACTGTCTCTCTCTCTCTCTCTCTCTCGCTCTCTCTCTCTCTCTCTCTCTCTCAAAAATAAATAAAAAGCATTAAAAAATTAAAAAAAAAGAAACATCATGGTGGCAGAAGGCATACCTACAAATGAAAAATGTTATACTTATTATAAAGGAAATAATTTCATACCACATTAAGAGCAATAAAATCTGTGTCAGTACATACGGCTTTCTTTTTAACAATGTTTTTATTTTATGTACCTTGTAGTACAATTTTCAACCCCTTTGAAAGGAAGAAGTATATGGTTTCCATTTCCTAAAGTACAGTTTTATCAGTATACTTCAGGAAAGTTACTGAATGATAATAACTATTATGTCATGGTATATGAAATTTTTAAAAATCATCATTTGTCTCTTTAGGAAAGTAAAAGTGTATTGAAAATAAATATATCTATCTTATTATATATAATTATATGTAATATATAATTAAAATTATATGTGCATATTAGTAGAATAGGAGTAAAGGAGTAAAGATTGAATCACTTTTAAACAACAGAAAGAGCTATTTAACATTTGTATACCACAAGGTGAATATTTTGGGGCACTGAAATAATATTTCACCATCTGCAATCCTTAGTTAAAAAAGTATACTTTGACCCCTAGATCATGAGACAAATAAATGGGAGAACTGAGATCCTAGAGTCTTACATAATACAGACGTTTTCAATACTCCTCACATAGAACAGATGTTTCTAATAACACCTCCACCATAATTGTTGCCATAAGGTAGAAGGAAGCTGTAGCAAGGAGAAAAATGAGAAAGACAATTCCCCTTTCTTACCTAGAGAAGTTGAAGAGAGTGAAGATATGAAAAGCCAGTTTTCATATTCTTGCTGCCTCAAAACCAAACTACAAGGTGGGAGTGTCAGGAGAAGCCTCAAATGAATGGAGAAGGCTGAAGCTACATTTTCAGGAGCCTCTGAAAACAGGATATCCTGGAGGATAGATTCGGTGTGGAGAGATGGGATGTTGGGCAGTGGAAAATAGTCAGGTAAGCTTGAAGCAGTACGTTTGAGTCCACTTGTCTTGTACATTACCTAGTGGACCTAGCACGCACTTTATATCCTATGTGGGGACAGAGTGCCGAGAGTACCAATGAATGACAAGACAATCAGAACAAAACAATCATTATGATTGGAAACTCTGATGTAGCACAAGGAGCTGTGGGTTGCAGGCCTGGGTGACAGCTAGCACAGCTGAAGCCAGATGGGACAAATTATCCATCAAAGGTCTCCAGTCTTTCAGAGTTGCCTCTGAAAGCAAGAAGTATTTAGTGGTTTCAACTGTGAACTAGGACACCTACTCTCCACCCACAAAATTCAAGGTCACAATACCCACAGAGCCTCAATCTCACTTCTACTCAGAACACTGTGTAAAAGTAAAATTAGACCCTGAGCATTTGTATAGAGAATATTTATCAGAATGACAAAATAATTTCATTGAGCTAGATTTGTCAATGTGGAAGACAGACTGGTGACCCCCCAAATAAAGTCCATGTCCCAAGTCCCTAGAACAGGTAGAAGTGTTACATTACATGAAAGTTAGAGATGGAATTAAGGTTACTAGTCATCTAAACTTAAAATAGGGAGACTAGCTTGAATGATCCAGGTGTGTCTAATGTAATCACAAATATCCTTAAAAGTGGAAGCAGGAGGCAAGAGAAAAGGTCAGGGTAAAGCGATGTGAGCAGCACTAGATCCATGGTATAGAAAGTCTCCCCTCTGGAACCCACAGACGAACTGGACTCTTTCCAACACCTTGATTTTAGCCCAGAAAGATATGTAACCTGCAGAACAGTAAGACAAAACAGTTTTGTTGTGTGAATCTGCCAAATGTGTGGCAATTTGTTAAGCTGCAATGAAAGGTTAATATTATGAGATTAATTACAAATTTTCTTTATGTGTTTGTTTATTCCTTTGCTTTGATTTTTCTGTGTATCGAATGGTGGGGAATTCATGGGGGAAAACTGACTTTGTTATAGAGCTCTAGAGAGAGTAGAAAATGAGTATCCTTGCAACGCTGCCAAACCCAGCTCTCAAAAACAGAGAGCTGGCCAAATTTGTTTTCTGATCTTTTTTAAGTGCCTAATATAACTCAAGTTTTTCCTTACAAGTTTTTTTAAAAGACATCTTTAATATGTCCTTTTCAAAGTCTACCCACTCTATAAATTCTCCTACTCCTATTTATCTCCAGGCATGCTTCTTTTAAAGCTGATGACCAATTTCTTATCGGTCTTGGATATTCAACTGGTTTCTGAAACTCATGATCTCTAATACAGAGCAAGTTGCATTCTCTCCCAACCAGTTTTGGCATCTATGTGTACTCCTAATCTTTGTAAATGTCTTCATTATTTACCCAGCCATTGATTTTAAAACATAGGAAATAGCCTTTACTGATAACATTCTCTCTTCTCCCATATCCACCTGGTCTCCAAGCCTCTTGAATATAGGTTTATTCTTACTGTCATTGCTAAAATCTTCTTCTCATTTCTCACCTGGACTATTGTAATAATCTTATGGCTGGTCTTTCTGTTACCATTCTGTTTCCCACCTAGTTATTTTAATGCCCCTGTGATGCTCCCCTTTCAAAATCCTGTTTGTGAAATGCATTTATTGGAAGCCACTGTTGTATTTCTGCTCCCTACCCACCCCAAACTATTACCTTCCCTCCTCTACAAATTATAGGATGAAATCTCATGCTCTATTCATCATTTGACTTCAGTGCTTTAAAAAAAAAAAAAAGCTTGAAAAACTTCATGTGCCAAAACATATTTGTAAATAAATAAAATTCAAAATATTTAAAGCCAGAATTTTCATATGAGATCATATGATTTCTGCTGGTAGTCCAAGACCAAAGTAGGCAATTGTAAGGAATCTTCTTTTTTATCTCCTACAGCTGAAATTGCTTTCATCATCATTCATCTTCTTGGTGATTATATCCAAGCCCTTACAAACTCCTATTTGATCTATGCATTAAAGGACTGATATGATTATTTTAAGAAGCTGTTAATTAACTTAGGATTAAGGAGGTTAAAATTATTACTTAGAAGAATATACCTTCTGTCCAAGGAACTCTCTATATCTATCTTTAGTTCAACAGATAGCAAATCTTAGCAATTTTATTGAAAGCATTCAGTTCATCCAGTCTATGAATGCAGATACTAATATGAGTGAGTAATCATAAAATTATCAAAGTTCTTAAGCTGATGTTAACCTTTGAAATAATTTTCATGGGGTAAAGAAGTAAGAAAAGTAACAAAGCAGTCCACCGTTTGTCCTTAACCATCACTTCCCACCTGATTACTCTTAGTAGGTAATTACTCTCTTTACTTTTATTTTCATTTGTTATTAGGGTTTCATGTTTAATTACCGTAACTTTAAAAATTTTTTTAATGTTTGTTTTTGAGAGAGAGCTGGGGAGGAGCAGAGAGAGACACACACAGAATCTGAGGCAGGCTCCAGCCTTTGAGCTGTCAGCATAGAGCTTGACGCGCGGCTCAGACTCCTGAACCATGAGATCATGACCTGAGCCAAAGTCTGACACTTAACCAACTGAGCCAACTTGGTGCCTCAGTGTAACTTAAAAAAAAAAATTATGGCACAATGCCTTCTATGTAAGCTGGTCGAACTGGCACTCACCCAGACATTAAAAATGTCCATGTTTATTTTCCCTCAGCTCTTTGCAAGAGGTAGAAAAACACAAGAGTACCATAAAATTGTTAGCTTATTATTTTAAAATCTCTACTTTTATAAATTACTGTGTTCCATAAAGTATTATACTATCTTTCATATTAGTTTACTAAGCACCGACATTAACGTGAAATGGTATTAAAAAGCACACGGTGGTGATGAAAAAGCAGAGCTTTATTGGGGAAATAGAAATTTTCTGGGTCACTCTTTATGCTTTCTTAACAGAAAAGTGTTTCTACTTGGATAATTTAGAGATTTCAACCTCCTGTAAGGTGGTTGTGATAAACAATGCAAATTTTATCTGTGTTTAAGGTGAGATGGTCTTCTGCTTCAGTGAAATCAGCTACGTTAAAGTGGAAATACATAAGTAGTTTTAAGGTTCTGTACACTGGGTAAAACCTCACACAATTTGTGGGAAATGCAAATAAAGGAGTAAATTCAAAGGAATAAGGTTTTGAAATCCCACCTGCTAAGGTGAGCCTGCTTCTCAGTGCTTAGCTCTGATAGTACTTTTGAAAAACTTTTTGCTCTGCTTTCCTAACCTCAGGAAAGTATTCATCAATTGAGAAGTAAGCTAAAATAACAAAGACTGAGGTGCCTGGTTGGCTCACTCAGTGGAACTTGCAACTCTTCATCTCCAGGTTGTGAATCTGAGCCCCACAGTGGGTGTAGAGATTACTTAAAATAAAATCTTTTAAATCAAAAAATAACAAAGACATTTAACCTTCGTATGAGCCAATCACTGTCAAACATTAGGTCATTCAGCTGCGGATGAAATGTGGAGACTTGAAAACCTGAATCATTTGCTTCAGTCTCCAAGCCTAGGAAGCACAGTCAGTCTTCAAGACTAGCTTTCCCAACTACAGATTGGTGACATTTTCACTACATGATGCATTAGTTTCCTAGGGATGCCATAACAAAGTGTTTAAAATGGGCTTAAACATCAACAAAAGAGATTTATTGAAGTTCTAGGGACTAAAAATCCAAGATAAAGGTGCCAACAGATTTGGGGGTTGTGACGAAGAGTCTAACCCATTCCTCTTTCCTAGTTTTTGGTAGTTGGCTAATAACCTTTCACATTGCTTGCCTTCTGCTGTATCACATCGATTCCTGCCTTTATCTTCATGTGGCCTTCTCCCTGTGTATTTCTGCCCAAATCTCCCCCTCTTTAATTCTAATTGTGTTGGATTAGGGCTATTGAATAAAAATCCTACCAAACAAATTGTGCAAGCAAAGACTATTCAAGACTTTACAAGAAGGGCCCAGAATGATTTAATAGAGAGAGATTGAATTCAACTAAGATAAATGAAAGAAGAATTTTTAACTTGTGGGGTGAAGTAGCACAAAAGTGCTAGAAAAGGATGGAGAGAAGTTGCTACTGTGACTAGCCCATCTGTGTTTGCTAACAGCTGCTATTTGAAGACCGACCCCTGCTCTTCCACAGAGACCGAGACTTCATGGTCGTTCTCTTTCTTGATGACCACCTTTTAAAGGATGGCTCCAAGGTCTTTGAGACAGATTTTTTTGGGTTGTTAAATCAGAAAGAGGCTGGACATTTATATATTAAAGGAGTGGAAAAAATGAATTACAATTGCTGGTTTTCTAAAGTAAATGTTTTAAGAAAGAGGAGGTCAGGGGCCCAGAGTCAGGAAGAAACCTATCTAAAGTCAAGATAAGGAAAACTGTTAAGGCCTTCTTAGTGAGGATATATACTAATGATATCATTTTAATTTCTTTTCCTACATAAAGATGTTCTTTCCTAATGCCTTCCTCATGTTCTAAGTTATGGGGTTAGAACTTTAATATATTTGGGGGGGGACATAATCTATCCTTTTTAACAGAAAATAGATAAAAATTTCATAGTAGAAAAATTCAGTTAGCAAGTTGAAAGTCATTTCTGATGTCCTCTGTATATAAGTAGAATTTTTATGATGGGGTAATTCTAGTACAATAATGGCAAGTGAGTAAAGTGTTTATTATAGTAAGTTAGATGGCAATTGTGTAAAAGAGAATTTATAAACACGTTAGGTTTATTTTCAAGATAACAGAAGAATATCCTTCTACAATAAACTTATCATCATTTTTCAAGATGGATAAATATGAGCAAAATAAATAGGATTTTATGCACTTGTATAATCATGATAAAAATCACCTAAGTTAGATGTTAAAGTATCGCATTTCTAGCTTTTTTTCTCTTATAAATTCCAATTCAAAAATTAGATGTATAAAATCTGTAATTTGTATGTAATCATATGCTGTGTGATTATTAAAGAATTTTGAACAACACAAAATCCAAAGCCCTTGAAAAGAAGTTTTAAAAGCCTTATTTGTTTAAGTGGCAACAAAATGGATCAACATTGATAGATGTGTTTAATTCTGTAAAAATATGGATTTGTTCATATCAAATATTAAAACTAGGTGGGAAATTTGAAAAACAATATATTTCCTGCAATAAGTATAGAAGATCTCCTAAAGAATGCTCATCTTTGGGACTTATTAAACTAACTCCTGGATAGCCCTTCCCATTCAATGTATACGCAATATAAAAGACCTCATTCTAGGTAGTAATGACATTTTCACAACGTTTATTCTTCCGATCCATGAACAAGGAATGTTTTTGCAATTCTTGGTGTCTTCTTCAATCTCTTTCACAAGTTTTCTATAGTTTTCATCATATAGGTCTTTTACATTCTTGGTTAGGTTTACTCCTAGGTATATGATAGTTTTTCGTGCAATTGTGAATGGGATCAATTTCTTGATTTCTCTTTTGGCTGCTTCATTTTTGGTGTATAGGAATGCAAGTGATTTCTGTACATTGATTTTTTGTATCCTGCAACTTTACTGAATTCATTGATCAGTTCTAGAAGGCACCTGGTGGAGTCAATTGGGTTTTCCATGTAGAGTATCACGTCATCTGCAAAAAGTGAAAGTTTAACTTCTTCTTTGCCAATTCTGATGCCTTTTGTTTCCTTTTGTTGTCTGATTGCTGATGCTAGGACTTCCAGCACTATGTTAAACAGCAGTGGTGAGAGTGGACACCCCTGTCGTGTTCCTGATCTACCACCTCACACCAGTCAGAGTGGCTAAAATGAACAAATCAAGAGACTATAGATGCTGGCGAGGGTGTGGAGAGACGGGCACCCTCCTACACTGTTGGTGGGAATGTAAACTGGAGCAGCCGCTCTGGAAAACAGTGTGGAGGTTCCTCAAAAAACTATCCATAGAACTCCCTA
>NC_043705.1:125681427-125687901 GCF_006229205.1 Suricata suricatta | reverse complement strand
GTGGATCAAGAAGATGTGGTATATATATATATATATATATACAATGGAGTACTACATGGCAATGAGGAAGAATGACATATGGCCATTGGTAGGAAAGTGGATGGACCTTGAGGGTGTCATGCTAAGCGAAATAAGTCAGGCAGAGAAGGACAGATACCATATGTTTGCACTCATAGGTCTAACAGGAAAACAGGAGAAACCTAATGGAGGACCAGGGGGAGGGGAAGAGGGAAAGAGAGTTGGAGAGAGAGGGGGACGCAAAACTTGAGAGACTATTATTGAATGCTAAAAATGAACTGAGGGTTGAAGGGGAAGGGGAAGGGGGAGGGGGGAAAAGAGGTGGTGGGGATGGTGGAGTGCACTTGTGGGGAAGAGCATGGGGTGTTGTATGGAAAACAATTTGACAATAAACTTTTTTTTAAAAAGACCTCATTCTAAAGCCGTTTCCCATATTTTATTTCTTATTTTAACCTTATAAACTTATATAAAGAGAACTTGAATGTCCTTTTCAAGATCAAACATCTATCAATGTCATAAGATTCACACCCAGGTATCTCTGTTTTGTTATGGCATCCTTAAAACTTAGGATGGCTAATGTTTACAAGTGTAACACATTTCATATATATGAATATACCCATATATGTAGATTTTGAAAAACCTAATATCCCAAATATCAGACCAATAGAGCAATACAGAGATTTCTAATCTTAACAATTCTTATTAGTATGTCAGCTTATTATAGACAGTGCCAAAACCATATCTAACCTGCCCTATATATAATTAGGAGCTCTTTACTTACAATTCTATATCTTTCCTTCAATAAGAAATGATGTGTAATATATATAGTATATTAGAAATACACAGGGATGGTAATATTACAGAGATAACTACATGTTCCCTGAAAGTTAATTTAAATATAAATTAATTGCTGCACTACATAGAAAATCGTCTTAGTGCCTCTAAAAATAATTCCTATATTCCTAGATGGAATTCATCAGTTAGGCTGACTCGGTTATCCTCTTGCCCTTTTTCTAGGCTAACCAATGGAGAGAAGCAGATGGCTGCAAGAAAGAATGAGAATGGTAAGTCTGGAAACATATTTACTTGACTTGCTAACTATGCTGCCTTACTCAGGCTGATTGCTGTCTACATCCAAAAGCACAGCTTCCTTTTGGTTAATTAATTGTTCTGCTATACTTCACCAATATGTTGATGTCATGGCCCACCTACTTGTCTCTTGAGAATGAGTGGTGTTAACAGGGCCCTGCTTTTGCTAGTGCCAAGGTATTTCAAAGTCCTTTGTAGCCTTTCTGCATCCTCACTACACCTTGTAAATTTTCTCTTCTTTAAACTTTGCCTAAATTACAATATTTTCATCTGCCATCTGTTCCCCACAGGGACTTTTCCTGATACCACGTTATAATTGAAAATAACCGAATTATGAAGTCACTTGTGTTTTCTTTTGCCAGAGTCCTAAAGCATTCTCTGTCTGATCCATATCATATACTTAAATACATTCCAATGTGTAACTGATTACTCAGTAAATAGTCACTCTTTTCTCCTGCAAAAACTTTCCTTTGATCAATGTATACCTTTGTGCATAGTGTAAAGCCCATTATTTGGGCTTGACCAGGTAAAAAGATTCAGCCAACGAAGTATCAGCAGATGTGATAAAACCAAAGCATGTGTATATTCCCATGGGTTTATTTCCGATGCTTGTGTTATTCATGATTCCAAGTAAATGTCTTGAGTAGATGCTACACCGAATAGAATGAGAAGACCACTAGGTCCTGCCTGGACCCAGTTCAAAGACTTGAGAGACTTGTATGCAGTAAGTTGTGAGGGGATTAGCATAGTGACTTCAATATAGTAAAGACTCAGGAAGTTTTAGTTATTCTTATTACCACCTGATTTGGGGACATGTATTTCTATAAATTTTTCACTTATTTTTCCCCATATCTTGTGATTAAAGTCATTTTCAAAATCACATTTGAACCTAAGTTTCTGCAAGAATAAACTATATTTATTATTTTTAATTGGCTGGGAAATCCATACCTCACATATACAATATAGTAAGGTTTTGTGCCCATACCTCAAAGATGTCAGTGGGAAATACATATTAATTACCTAATTTATGCATTCCACCATTCAGGCTGAAACAATTAGAAGACTTGAAGGAGTTGTATTGGAGCTCACCTTAGATGTTTGGGGTCATTTGAATATCCCCCAGTACCTATCAAACTTCAGTGTTAGTTGTGTTTCTTCCTACTTTATATAGTAATTATAAATGTTGGATGGGCATTTCCTAAGTGTTTTTTAGCATGATAGATTTTTTATATAATCTATAATTTATAAACATTATAAAATAGTTTCTGCTTCACAGAAACATCTAATCATTCTTGAAGACTTACATGAGTTGATTGTTTCAGTTTATTGTAGTAGATAATTAGTAAACCTAAATGATCTATGAAAGCATGGAACAATAATATATTAATAATTCCCGTAATATTGGCATAGTCGGTTTTGAATGGCACATATACTTATTGGAATCTATGCTACTTATATATGCTTTAAAAATTTTATTACATCACTAAATTACATTACTTTTGCAATTTCTTAGTCTTCCTCAAAGTTCCTCTATTCAAAGTTACAGTGAAAATAAAGCAGTCAGCTTTGAAGTGCCTGACATACAGATAGATCAACCACAATCCCCAATTTTGAGAGTACCCTGGTCTTGAGTTTTAGTGGCAGAAGGGTATTCTCTTTTGTCTAGGATTAATAGACATTCATTTTATGGCTCTTAGTCCTTTCTCTGTATTTCTTTATAAACCTTATATATATTTATTCAAGTATTTATTGAGCGCTACTCTGCTAGACAATGAGAATATAAAAGTGTACAAGATAGATATAGTGCAGTTTATATTCTAGTAGGGTAACCAAACATCAAATTATAATATAATAGTCTTTGGATTATAGTTGTAAAAATGACTGTCAAAGTACACAGAATATTTTTACCAGTTTTCTTTTCACACTTCTTTATTCTATCTTTGTTATACATATATATATGTATATGATTTCATTCTTTCATTGTAAAAATACACTCAAGGCTTCTCTGCCATAATAAGCAAACTATCCATTTCCTCAAATAAAGGAAAAAAAAACACTTCCCCATTTCTATGCCACTCATGAGACTACTGACTCTTGATCACCTTCAACACCTAATTCATTGGACTTATTTTTTTTTTCTCCAATGCTTTCTGGAAACCACTATTCCTAGAGCCTATGATTTTCTCAGTTTGTGAGCATTGTAATCTTTAAGATTTAGGTTATATATAAATCCTAGCATATTAGATGTAATTCCATCCTTTTGTTTATAACTCAAGAAATCTTACTTCATCCCAAGTACATGAGAAAGCATAATAGAGAGTTAAATTTGACTCTAGATTTAAAATTATTGCAAAATAATACAGAAAAACAATAATTTAAAAAACTCCTTACTTTTAGCCAAATACTCAAAATACTTTGCAACCTGATATAAAGCTCCCTTTTTAATTCTACCTTAACTATTACTACTACAAAGAAACAATTCTTTCTCATGGGTGTGTGTGTGTGTGTGTGTGTGTGTGTGTGTGTGTGTGTGTACGTGTACTCCACAGTAACTTTTATTGTTAATAATGAGTGGGTGCATAAAATTTGCTTTGATATCCCATAATGACATAAAAATGATTATATTTTGCTACAAATTACCAAATACACTTAATAGTATTTAATATGAAAATGGAAATTAAAATGTAAATCATTTTTATTAGAGCATGGCTAAGTATAATCTCTCAATAATGGCAACTTTTGTTTCACACAATGATTAGGCTTTTCAACATAATAATTCTTAATATGGTAAGGAGAATATTTTGAAATACCTCTAAACTAATATTTTCCTTGGAATATTTTATTTGCCTGATAGCCTTTTGTCCTCATCTAGAGCTTGATCTTTGTCTTTTGGGAGGATTTTGCTAGTTGTGCATTTCAAACAGGAGGAAAATTCCCTATCTTTATCATAGAGAATAGAGTTAAGAATGAGGGGAAGGTGAATCTTATTTTACTGGCGAAAACTAATGTCTACCTACTGAAGACAAGTTCTAGGGGAAGGAGGTGGTTAAATATAGACACCTCATGTACACTAAGGTGATAACTCAGAGAAGATTGGATGTTTTCCCTCTCTGCCCTTTAGATCTTTTATGGGAAACAATGATCCAATATATGTATGTTATGTTATGTTATGTTAAAAAATATTAAAATGTATGGCATAGCATGCATAGAAATCATTGTAAATGGTTCTATGTTTTGTTTAAAAAGTAAGGTAGCATGTTTAGAAGCCATAAGAGAAGCCCTAATTTAAATTTCTAATCGGTGTATAATATGTAATAATACTTTCATGGGTACAACAAAAATATATAATATTTAAAAACATTTTAAATGATCACATTAAGTCTGGTGAATATCTATCACCTTATATAGTTGCAAAAATTATTTTCCTTGTGATGAGAACTTTTAAGATCTACTTTCATGGCAACTTTCAACCATGGAAAACAGTACCATTCTCCATAGTCACCATGCTGAATATTACATCTCCATGACGTATTT
The DNA here is from genome assembly GCF_006229205.1 of Suricata suricatta. Classification (NCBI taxonomy): domain Eukaryota; kingdom Metazoa; phylum Chordata; class Mammalia; order Carnivora; family Herpestidae; genus Suricata; species Suricata suricatta. The sequence continues at coordinate 125,683,260 of NC_043705.1, read as the reverse complement.
TATACCTAGAAGTTTGTAACTGTTGACCTGCCTTCATTCATTTTCCCACCTCTAGCAACCACCAATCTATTCTCTAGGAGTTTGTTTTATCTTTACATTCTACATATAAATGAGATATTCTATTTTGAGATCATACTATATTTTTCTCTGAATTATTTCACTTAGCATAATCTCAAGGTCCATCCATTTAGGTTTTCTGCAAATTTTTTTAGTATTTATTTACTTTAGAGAGAGAGACAGCATTTGAGTAGGGGAGGAATAGAGAGAGAGAGGAGGAGACACAGAATCTAAAGCAAGCTCCAGGCTCTGAGCTGTCAGCACAGAGCCCAACATAGGACTTGAATCAACTACTCATGAGATCATGACCAGAGCTGAAGTTGGACACTTGACCAGCTGAGCCACCCAGGTGCCCCAAGGTCCATCTATTTTGACACAAACTGAAATATTGGATCATTTTTAATGGGTGAATAATTCTATCCTTTCATTCATAAATGGGCACTTAGGTTTTTTCCATATCTTGGCTTTGTAACTTGCTGCAATGAACATGGGGTGCATGTATCTCTTCAAACTAGTGTTTATTTTCTTTGGACAATATCCAAGAGTGGAATTGCTAGATCATATAGTGGTTTTATTTATCTTTTTTTTCTTGAGGAAATTCAGTAGTGCTTTCCATGGCATCTGTAACAATTTACATTACTAACAACCATGCACAAGAGTTTCCTCTTTTTTCCCCATATCTTGCCGATAACATGCCATTTCTTGTCTTTTTGAAAATAACCATTCTAACAGGTGTGACATAATATCTTGTTGTTGTGATTTGTATTAATGAGTGCTATTGAGTATCTTCCATGTACATGTTGGCCATTTGTATTTTTTTAGAAAAATGTACATTTCAATGTTCTGCCCATTGTTTAAAAATATTTATTATTAGGGGCACCTGGGTGGCTCAGTTGGTTAACCATCCAACTTTGGCTCAGGTCATGATTTCACAGTTTGTGTGTGGGTTTGAGCCCTGTATCAGGCTCTGTGCTGACAGCTCAGAGCCTGGAGCCTGCTCCAGATTCTGTGTCTCCCTTCCTGTCTACCCCTCTCTGCCTCAAGCTCTGTCTCTCTCTGTCTCAAAAATAAACATTAAATATACCTTTTTTTAACATTTTTTTTTATTTTGGGAGAGCCTAAGAGAGGGAAGCACCTAGAAAGAGAGAGAAAGAGAATTCTAAGCAAGCTTCCCACTGAGCATGGAGCCGGATACAGACTCAATCTGATAAACCCAAGATCTCATGACCTGAGTCAAAATCCAGAGTGGGATGCTTAATAGACTGAGCCACCCAGGCATTATAGTCTGCCTATCTATAAATCTGATAGGGTTTTTGTTGTTGTTTAAGTTAGATTATTTATATATTTTTGAATGTTAACATGCTTTCAGATATGATTTAGAAATATCTTCTCTTATTCAGTAGGTTGCCTTTTCATTTCATTATGGTTAATCTTGCTGTGTAGAACCTTTTCAGTTTGGTAAAAGCCCCTTTCTTTATTTTTGCTTTTGCAGCTATGACCTTTAAAATCAGATCTAAAAAATCATTGCCAAGACAAATGTTGAGGATCTTAGTTCTAATATTTTCTTCTTGGAGTTTTATGGTTTCAGGTCTTATATTCAATTCTTTAATTCATCTTGAGTTAATTTTTGTGTCTGGTATAATAGAGTGCTGCAGTTTCATTCTTTTGAGTGCTGAATTTAGTAGATACCAAGGTTTTCTCAGCACTGTTTATTGAAGAGACTGGCCTTTCCACATTGCAGACTGTAGTCTTCTTTGTTGTCAATCTTTTTTTTTT
>NC_043705.1:125551966-125681327 GCF_006229205.1 Suricata suricatta | reverse complement strand
AAAAAAAAAAAAAGCAGGCAGCAGCTCCCTCTGGTGGAGAGGCTTGGTTTGATGGGGTAAGTCTTGGAGTCTGCTCTCAGAGGCTCCGCCCCTGCCTGGGGCGAAATGAGCAGCAGGAGGTGAAGTGCGCACCTTCACAGACTCAATTGCGGAGTCCCAACCCCAGTCCGGATCCCGATTGCAATGGGGGAAAGGAAAAAAAAAGCAAAAAACCGAGTCTCTCTTAGTTTCTGATAGCCCAGCTCAAGAAGCTGTGCGCTCCTGGAAATCTGCTGGGAGTCCCGCGCGCGCCCGGGCCTCCACCAGCCACCGACTCCTGGCTGAGGGTCTGTCGGTGCGCGTCTTATTTCTTCCCTGTGGGAACCCGGGATTCGCGCAGTCCGTGCAGTGCAGGGGGCGGGGTGTGCCGTGGAAATGCCGTCCGTGGTCCCGTTCCCAAAACCAGGTTCGAATTGCTAGCGCCGGGCACAGTCGCTGCTCGGTCGCTTCAGCTGCGGCCCCGCCCCTCTCCAGGGCAGCCGCTTCTCACAGCCACAGGCGCCTGATTCCCCGCCGAGATGGCTTAGGGCTGGAGGCTATTCCTTCTCTTGCGCCCGCTGCCCAGCAGTTATCTGTGGAGTGGGTTTCTGTCTCCACGCGCAGCCAAGCGTTCTATACCTCTTCCCCAGAGACCGTTCTATGAGCGCGTTCCGACTCTGTCTCTTCCTTTTGTCTCTCGGGCGCTGCGCTCTTGCGCCACGTTGGGCTGGGGATCTTACCTCCCCTGCCCGTCCCGGGCTGGCCCGTCCTCGGATCTCCCCCGTTCGCCCCCACTCACTCAGGTATCTTTGAGGTTCTATTCCGTCTGGAGTTCGTATTTTCTCCTTCCGCTCTCTCAGTTGAACGTAATATCCTTCTCAGTTCGAAAAACGGTGCGGAGGGAGTTTACAGAGCTCCCTTCCTCTCCGCCATCTTGGCTCCACCCTCTGTTGTCAATCTTATTGTGCACATATACCTGGGTTTGTTTCTGGACCTATTCTGTTTTAGATATCTAGTGGCTGTGTATGCCAAAGCCATACTGGTTTTATTATAGCTTTGTAATATAGTTTGAAATTAGGGAGCATGATGCCTCCAGCTCTATTCTTTTTCAAAATGACTTTGGCTATTTGGCATCTTTTGTGATCCCATACAAATATTAGGACTATTCATTCTAGTTCTGTGACATCCCATTGAAATCTTGATGAAGATTACATTAAATCTGCAGACTGTTTTGGGTAAAACGGACGTTTTAACAACTATAATTTGAATCCATAAGCACAAAGTATATTTCCATTGGTCTCTTCAATTTCTTTCATCAGTATCTTATTTTCAGAATATAGGTCTTCACTCTTATGGTAAAATAAAATTTTAGATATTCTTTTTGATGCAGTTTTAAATGGAATTGTTTACTTAATATCTTATTAGTGTATGGAAACACTACATATTTTTGTATATTGATTTTTATAACCTAAAACCGTGCTGAATTTGTCTGATCTAACAGGATTTTGGTGAAATCTTCAGGTTTTCTATATATAGAATCATGCCATCTGCAAATAGTGAGTTTTAAGTCTTCCTTACCAATCTGGATGTCCTTTATTTCTTTTTCCTGTATAATATCTCTAGGGTTTCCACTACTATGTTGAATAAAAGTGGGCTAGTGAACATCTGTGTCTTCCTGATCTTTGGAAAAAAGCTTTCATGTTTTCATTGCTGAGTTTGACATTTGCTATGGACTTATCATTATCCTTTGTTTTGTTAATGTGATATATCATGTTAATTTGTTTTAAATGTTGAACCATCCTTGTATACTATAGTAAATCCCACTTGATTACAGTGTATAATTATTTAACTTGGCTCACTTATATTTAGTTGAGTATTTTGCATTTATATTCATCAGGGATGTGGGTGTGTGTATGTGGTGTCCTTGTCAGATTTAGGTAACAAGGTAATTCTAGCTTTGTAAAGGGACTTTGGAAGTAGTTCCTCCTTTTTCAATATTTTGGAAGAATTTGACAAGATTTGGTATTAACTTTTCTATGGATGTTTGGTAGAACTCACAAATGAAGCTGTCTGTTCCTGGACATTTGAGAGGTTTTTGATTATTGATTCAACTTCCTTGCCAGTGATTGGTCTATTCAGATTTTATATTCCTGATTTAGTCTGGAAAAGTTTGTGTTTTGAAGAATTTTTCCATCTCTTTTAAGATACCCAGTTTTTTGGCATAAAATTATTCATAGTAGTCTCTCATGATGCTTTATTTTTGGTGGTATTAGCTATGACTTTTCCTATTTCATTTCTTTCAGTTGAGTTCTCTTACTAAGTATTTGATAAAAGTTTATCATTTTCACCTTTCACAAAGAACCAGTTCTTAATTTTTTTCTTTTCTATTGCTTTTTAGTCACTATTTTATTTATTTCCACTCCAATCTTTATCATTCACTAAATCTTGGCTTTTCATGTTCTTTAGGTTTCTATGAGGCTAGGCTGTTTGAGATTTTTATTCTTTGATGTAGGCCTGTGTTACTATGAACTACTCCCTTAGAACTGTTTTTGGCTTTATCCCATAGATTTTGGTATCTAGTATTCCCATTTTAATTTTTCTCAAGGTAACATTTTTATTTCTCCTTGGATTTCTTTGTCCTTTTGGTTGTTCAGGATGTTTAGTCACTACATATTTGTTATCTTCTAATTTTCTTGTTATAGATTTCTAGTTTCATCTTCTTGTGGTTGAAATTCTTTTCAAGCATCTTCTCCAATCTTAAATTTATCGAGACTTGTTTTGTGGCCTAACATATGATCTACCCTGGAGAATGTTTCATGTGCCCTTGAGAGGAATGTGTGTTCTTCCACATTTGAATGGAATATTCTGTGTGTGTGTGTGTGTGTGTGTGTTCAGTGTGTATGTATGTGTATATACATATACATATATAATATACATATGTGTATATATATACATATATATATGTCGTCCATCTGGTCTAAAGTATTTAAGTCTGCTTCTTTGTATTCCTTAGTAATATAAGAACACTTGATTTCCCTGGTTATTGTATTTTCTTTAAATATTTAGGTTCTTCTCTGTTGGGCACATTGAATATTCTTGGACTGACCCTTATCTCATGTAATGTATTTCTTTGCCTTTTGGTACAGTCTATTTAAAATCTAATTTGTTTAATATAAATATATCTACCACAACTTTCTATTGTCATTAAAACTTTTTTCATCTCTTTAAGTCTTTGTCCTTACATCTAAAACGAGTCTTTTGTAGGAAGTGTATACATTAGTAGTATTTTTTTTTAATATTCAGCCAATTTGTTCTTTGATTGGAGAATTTCGTCCATTTATAATTAAGGAATTTATAGGTATGTACTTATAATCACTTTAATTGTTTTCTGTGTGTCTTGATTTTTATCTTTTAGTTTAATGACTTTCTTTAGTGTAATTTTTAGATTCATTTCTTACTATATTTTTAGTATCTACTGTAGGATCTCTATCAGTACCTGGTTTGAGGCTTGTTGAAAGCCAGACCTCAGGCAGCAGTTTACAAAGTATGCAAATATGTATAATCTTATGTGACAATAAGCATAAACCCTGTTAACCTCTAGAGCAGATCTGGAGATGTCCCCTTGGCAACATCTGGACAAAAAAAATGGGCCTCCAGGTTAGAATAGAAGCTCCTTCCTGGAAGATATTGGCAAGCTACAAAGAGGCCAAAGGGGAGCACAAAGATGGAATTCCCTAACTCATCTCTCCTGAGAGCACTTCCATAACCTTGAAATGTGTGATAAACCTGAAAGCTGCCCCTCAGATTGAAGTTTTAGGTCTTTTCACAGAAAAACAGGCATTTGCTTTAGTCAGTCTGTGCAGTGCCTTGGGCGTGGGTGTCTGCCAAGAATGGTCTCTCTGATGGTTTCAGATTGGCAGAGCTCAGAAATGCAAGACCACCTGGCCACGAGAACCAGGCACTGAAAAGGTGTCACCTATGTGGGCTGTTACATCAAGCACAGGGGCAGGGCATTCCCTCATACTTTAGCAGGACCTCCAGTGAGCTTGGGACAGGCTGTGTCTGCTGGCCCTAGTAAGGGGAAAAGACAAAATTGACACACACCAGTGCCTACCGCTCCCTTCTTCCCCTGATAGTCTCAGCAGTCTTCTGCCTCTTCAGCAGGTGAATCTCCTTCATATATAGTCTACGTACATGTTGCTTTTGTGCTGGCTCCCTGGGTAAGTCTGCATGTAAGCCCTTTACGAGCAAAATCTCCATTCCCTACAGCCCAAAGGGTCTCCTGGACATAAACTCCATTGGTTTTCAAAGCCAAATGTTTTGGGGGCTTATCTTTCAGTGCATGTCCCAAGGGTTGGGACACCTGATATACAGCATGAACAACTTGCCCCTCAGGGAAAGCTCTCTATTTGTGAGATTCCTCACAAAACTCAGGGTGAACTTTTTGGTAAGACTGTGTCTCTGCTTATCCTCTATGATATTATGGGACCCATATATCCTTTGGAGGAGACCTTCAATTAATTTTGGGGTCTTTTCAGAGGAATTGTTCCATTTTAAAAAAAGAACTGGGACCAGAGTATTTTTCTGTTGAGTTCTACCAAAAACATGTAGGGGATAAATCCTTCAAAAATTCTTTACGAAGACAGAAGTAGGAAATAGTTTCCAATTTCTTCATTGAAGCCAGTATTAATCCAACACCAATGCTATACAAAGAAATTACACAAAACTTATCAATGTCTCTTGAATGGAAACATGCATGCCCCAAAATAAGGACAAACCAAATCCAGCAAGGTACAAAAGGTTGAACAACAGCATGCTCAAGCAGGATTATCTGAGGAATGCAAATTTGATGTAACATCTGAATCAATGTAATACTTCATGTGGTTTTCATCCTTTATTAGTATGATAATTTCAATAGATGCAGCAAAAGTAACTGACAAACTTCACATACATTAATGATATATATTTTAACCAAATAAAAACTAAAAATCAACTTCTCAACTTAACAAAAGGAGCCTACAAAAAACTTATTTTACATCTAACTTAAAGGAAAATCATTCATTTTTACTATTAGGACTCTCACCATTTCTAATCTACACTTTCCTAGAAGTTTGAACAAGTGCAATAAGGAAGGAAATTAAAATGAAAGAAATTAAGAACTAGTATTATAATCTGTCTTAGAAAGAAGTAATCCTGTTTTTATTTGCAAATTGTATGATAATATAGAATATCCAAAGGGATTCACACTAAAACTAAGACCTGAAACAACCTGAACATTATGATTAAAATGAGTATAAAAATAGTTCTATATACTACCAATAAACAATCTGAAAAGGAACTTTAAACAATTTTATTCACAGTATCTTAAAGATATTAAATGAAGAACTTCCTGCAGATATTTTATAAGGTTGAGCCTCATCAATTACTACCTCCTTTATTTATAGCAATAGTGGCTGGTACCCATAATAGCAAGAGTAGTTGAATCCATAAGATACTTTCAAATTATCCTGATCAATCTATATAGTAGGAGCTTGGGTTCCCAGGAGTGAATGTTATGCATTTAGAATAAAATTCTTTCTTGTATCTAATGTGTGGGCAGCCTGTCTGTGAACCCTAGGAGAAAGTCAAGTTTATACTCCTTCCTATAAACCTAGACTAGGACTTCATTATTGCCAGGAAAGAGATACTATCTATTAACATCAATCATCACTCATCTACCTTTTAAACATGAAAAGATAATCAAGAGTAAAGGATGTAGGGCCATCAGAGCACAGGGATGAAGATGATCCAAGCAAATACAAAAACAATGCAAATAAAAGAAGACCTTAAAGGAACTAATTAATTCACAGAAGAAAAAGAAATTAAGGAATATTATTACATATATTCCATTTTTACCCCACATCAGTAAAATATGAATCTGTGAGAATTTCCCCATACCATGGAACTGTCCTACTCACTCATTCAACTTGGGAATCTGGAGCCCATGGTTACCAGAAAGAATTTACCTTAGTTGTTTCCTTCCAGGGTTTAATTATCTCTTGCCTTTCCCCAATGTTAGTATGCATGGGCATGTATTTTCACATATAACTTACACAAACTCATAGTCTTAAAAGATAGCAAAATAAGTGTAATCATTTATTTTTCATTTTTCCAAATGACAGTTTAGGTAGAATTTTGTTGTTGACTAACTTTTATATCTAACATGTATATGGAGAAAGAAATTAGTTGTTCTTAGAAACTACTCCAACTCTAAACAGAAAGTCTTATGGGGTTTTTGTTTGCCTTTTCTGTTTTGCCACAAACTTTGAAGTTTAACATGTTATTTATTGATCACTAATGTATACTATGTATAGTACTGATCATATTGAGCTTTTAATATTTTAAAGGAGTATCCTATAATCTAATTCACTATGACCTACATAAAACAGAATTCCAAAAGTTTTACCCAGGACATTTAATAAAAATTACAGAGAATTCAAGATAGAATAATACATTTTAAGGCAGCAAGCAAAACCCCCAAATAACAATACAGCATAAAGATTATCAGTACTTATGTATCTTAAAATTAATGTATTAGAATTCAAAAAGGATTAAAACCTATGCTACTACAATGTCAACAATAGCCAAAACATGGAAGGAGCCCAAGTGTCCATCACCTGACGAATGGATCAAGAAGATGTGGTATATATTCACGATGGAGTACTACATGGCAATGAGAGGGAATGACATATGGCCCTTCATAGGAAAGTGGATGGACCTTGAGGGTGTCATGCTGAGTGAAGTAAGCCAGGCAGAGAAGGACAGAAACCATATGTTTGTACTCATAGGTCTAGCAGGAAAACAAGAGAGACCTAATGGAGAACCAGGGGGAACGGAGGAGGGAGAGAGAGTTGGGGAGAGAGAGGGATGCAAAACTTGAGAGACTATTGTATGCTGAGAATGAACTGAGGGTTGAGGGGGAAGGGGGAAGGGGGAAAAGAGGTGGTGGTGATGGTGGAGGGCACTTAAGGGGAAGAGCACTGGGTGTTGTATGGAAAACAATTTGACAATAAAATATTATGGAGGAAAAAAAAACATTAAAAAATAAATGAATAAAAAAAAACCTATGCTACTAGAATATTTACTTCTAATGAAGGAAAATTTTCATTTACAGTGGACAAAAGGCCCTTTGCATGAAGAAAATGATTCTGATCTAAAAATTCTAGAATATCATAGAGCTAATTTTTTGACTTTCAAAAAGAAAAAGGGATCTTTCAGTAGGAAGTGGTGGGGGTGGCGGGGGGAACTCCTTCACTAGAATTGAGTTTCTTATATCCACTACTTACTGCATAAGGGAAATGAATCCGGTTCTACAACTGTTGGAAGAATGTATAGAAATTCTAAAACTGCAGAAAAGAAGTACATGCCATGTTCTTTTCATTAACAAAATAAAGACCATTTAAGATAAGTTCAGGAATGTATACACATTGAAATTATAGCATGGTAATACAACTATTATCCAAATTCTATTTTAAAAATATAAACATAGGCAAAACAATACAAAATAACATAAAATTAACCTATCAGATTAGTAGGTATAATAAATGGTAGTGAAACCTTACTTTCTCAATTATCCCATTTTTCATATTAGATTTAAAGTTTAATTTTTTTGTATTTTTATTTTGTTTTATTTTTTATATAGTTTATTGTCAAATTGGTTTACAAACAACACCCAGTGCTCTTCCCCATAAGTGCCCTCCTCCATCACCACCACCTCTTTCCCCCTCTCCCCCTTCCCCTTCAACCCTCAGTTCATTTTCAGCATTCAATAGTCTCTCAAGTTTTGCATCCCTTTCTCTCCCCAACTCTCTTTCCCTCTTCCCCTCCCCCTGGTCCTCCATTAGGTTTCTCCTGTTCTATTAGACCTATGAGTGCAAACATATGGTTTCTGTCCTTCTCTGCCTGACTTATTTCGCTTAGCATGACACCCTCAGGGTCCATCCACTTTCCTACAAATGGCCATATTTCATTCTTTCTCATTGCCATGTAGTACTCCATTGTGTATATATACCACATTTAAAGTTTAAATAGTTTGGGGCACCTAGGTGACTCAGGTGGTAAAGCATCCGACTTCAGCTCAGGTCATGATCCCATGGTTTGTGAGTTCAAGCCCCCACATTGGGCTCTGTGCTGAAAGCTCAGAGCCTAGACCCTGCTTGAGATTCTGTCTGTCTCTCTCTCTCTCTCTCTCTCTCTACCCTTCCCCCACCTACACTCTGACTCTACTCTCTCTCTCCCTCTCTCATAAATAAACATTAATTTTTTTCTTTTAAAGAATAATTTAGAACTGTAATATATATTTTTAATCATTGATATTTTAAGAGAAACTAATTATGGTAAAAGATGTTAGATTTTACAGTATTTTTTACTTCATATTTGGTAGTTTAAATATACTTTTGATCTCTATCAAATAGGATTGTTTCTTGGATAATCGACCTATCCATACTTTTTTAAATGTTCAACATTACTATCTCTATTTTCTAGCCCCGTGTGGAATTTGATCTATGAAATGAGTAATCCTACTTTTGTCTATTCTTAATTATATTGATGTACATTATAGAACAGCCACTTTTCATAGTGCAATGATTCAAACATATTGACCTGGAATAAAAAGAAAGATGAGCTTTAGGTTTCCTTCTCTCTTTTGGGAAAGGCATAGATCATCTATAAAACTTAAGTACGTTGTTCAGAGCCTATAAATGTAAGCTTTTACTAAGGTCTGCTGATAGCTCAAATAATTTTCTCTCCTTAAAAATCTATCATAGGGTTTTAAACTTTATTTTAAGACCATTTTCTTTTTTGTTCAGGGTACTTTGGTCTAGGCCTGGGAAAATGCATTGTTCTAGTTACATTGTTATTAACTAACTTTATAATAATTGAAATGTCAAATATCTTCCTGAATGTCCTGTGTCTTTTTCTAATATATAAAATATAAGAATAGCTGTTCTCTCCCACAAAGTAGTTGTAAGGATGAAATGAAGATTGAAAGACTTCATTCCTTAGAATACCAAATGGTCCTGATTTTTCTGTCTCCTGAAGATTTCATTCTCCTCCTTCCTTCCCATCTTTAAGGCTCCAATCTGTTGAGTTTAGCATCTCTCAGAATTAGTTATCATTTCTTTTCTCTTTTCTCCATTTAAGCCCCTTGTTCCAATATCTCCTCTGTCTACCCCAGGTATGTTGATATCCCTACCATATATGTGGAAATCTCCCTGTACTCCAAAATCCTAAATCTGACTGTCTTAGATATTAAAGCATCATGAACTTAACCTTACCTGTACTGCTTTCCTAGCATTTCCTAACTCCATAAATGTTTTCTCAAGCTGCTCACACCTCAAATTTCAAAGTTAGTATTTTTCTCACATTTCAACGTAGTCCATTGGCAAATCTTGTCGCTTTGAATTTCACAATCTTTCATCCAGTTCTTTCTCCACATCTTCTATACCAGCACCTTTCCTAACTAGAGCATCTCTGAGCAGCAACCTCCTAATTGTCTCCCTGCTGCCAGTTCTGTTTCCTTCCAATCCATTGTTCACACACCTGGAGTGTCTTTTAAAATTCCAATTAATGGAAACTAATTTGACAACAAACTATTATAAAAAAATAAGTAAAATAAATAAAATGCAATATAAAATAAATAAATAAATAAATAAAATTCCAACTAGATCATGTTATTTTCCTCCTCAAGACAATCTCCCAGTCTCTCAGCTCACTGGGAATAAATGTTGAAGTCTTTTCCATTGCCCCCCACACCTACATAACCTAGCTTTTCCTCTATTAACTCTCCTACTTGGTTACTCTTCTCCAGACTCACAGTCTGTTTTGCTATTCCTTAAACAGGCATATTGTGCCACTGGAGTCTGTGCATTTGTTCTTCACTGTTCTAAGACTTTGTCATTGTGTCCTTCTTCACCTTTAGTAATCTACACTTGATCTTAGCCAAAAGGCCGAGAAGCGATACACCTTTAGTAATCTGTCTCTTAAACTCCAACCTCTTCAAAGGTATCTTCTCTTATCATCTTACCTTAAAAAAAAAATACAGCCTTCTGTATAACCTTGTAGATGAAATTTGCTAAAAAGTTTTCATCTCCTTGTTTGTAGTATCTTTAATCCTGAGAAAGATGAGAATGCAAAGAGAAACTAAGAGGATTGAATATATACACCAGGATTTGGGGACTGCATTATTGTATTTAAAATGAATAAATTAGGAATCAGGACAGATAATTTTAGTAGTTTCCTAGCATAAATTTTATTCTCTTTTAAGTTAGTTATTCAGCCTCATGCATGCATTAGGTAGAGAGTTGGCAAAGGTTCCTGGAACACACATAATGTTCAAAAATAAAAGTGAACATAAAAGTTACTGAAATACTTTATTAGACAAATGGTCGTTACACCATTTCAGGAGCCTCTAATTATATTATATAGTAGAAATTGTCATATTTAGTTTACAATTTGATTTTGGTGTGAGTTGTGGTCGTAAACTCCTACTTTAGTCCCTTAGGGGAGGAAGAAAAAAACCTGAGTAAATTACTTTTGTCTATATTCTATTTACCAACAGCCCTGACTTCCAGTAAACAGGATAATCACAGTCTTGGATCACGATCTAAAGCAATTCTTCTATCAGTTATTAACTTACAGAATCTTCCCATTTATAGTGAAGAATGGTGCCAGCTGGTATGCCTTGAACACAGGTGTGACCCACTTTAACTAAAATTGTCAAAGCTAATGTCTTTTTAAGACAATTTACATTAATGGAGAATAATGGGAGGTTTGTTTAGACAGTGTAAGATATTAATACCAATAAAGTTTAATCTACATATTAGAATTACACATAAAAATATACATCACTTGCACTGATGACATGCACTCAAGCATATAATTTATATGTTCCCAACATTTTAAGTTGCCTTTTTTAACTTAAGTACTTGAAGTTTTTCCCATGGGTAAAATGAAAACATTTAATAATCTTATTTTTTTAATTCTATTAAAATTCTGAAGAATACATACACATATATATACAAAGATGTACATACAGACAATAAAATAATCTAATTAAACTGGGTCCAGTAAAGAGGGAAGTAATAGACTTTTGAAGTTCATATTATTGGAAAAAATTAATTTCTTTTAGAACCCTTAGAGAATTTATTCTATTTCTAGAATAAATATTTAAATATCTAATCTCCAGTGTATTTCATTAATCACATTAAATGCTTAAATATATTTCTATATACTTTTAAAAAAGTAGTGACACTTTATTTTGGCATGATGATTTTGGGATTTTCTAAGACAAATCTGAAATAGGAACACAAAAGAAAAGAATAAAAATCTTCGGGTATGTGAGAATTAGCAAGTTTAGAATGTCTAAACCCAAGACACTGATCATACCTTGTGTGTCTATAGAGTTAGCTTATTGCAGTGTACAGAAGTTAGAACTCTTGAAGATCCTAAAATAACATTCACAGTTGCTGTTCTCATAAACATATGACAAATCATTCACAGATAAAAGGTCTTCTTGCATAGTCATGGCATAGTTCATAAGATGACTGTCTAATTGACTCAAGCATGTGCTGAACACTTAACATCACAATTACTACACTCTAACATCTTCAAGACCCTTATTAAAGAGCTATATACATGGCATTTTATAGAACAAATAGAAATTGTTTCTTCCTTAAGGAGCCACAATTTTAGTCTCTTATTCTTTTTTATTCTCTCTAAAATGTCTTATCCTTATCCTTTGAAGTGGCTGCATTGAAGTAGGTTTTGGAGTGAGCGATCTACCACGGGACCTAAAATATATTAACATTTCAAATTTGCTTTGTGAATATTTAAACACTTCTTCTAACAGTGTGACCAACAATTCAGGGATGGTCGAGATTCAAATCTTTCACAGAGGAAGAGTCCAGTGACAGGTTTTTCAGTTATATTATTTGTTCCACTTATTCCACATTGAAAAGCAATATGTACTGGTGTGAATCCTCAGGTAAATTCTAAGATCTATTAGGAGCTTGGCTTTTGCCCTCTGGTATATACATTTGGAGGCTAATAGGGATATTGGATCAAAACAAGATGTTAGCATTCTGGCATTGCTAGGTCTCTGGCTGAATAACGTTTTAATCAGGATCCATTTTCACATGGCTACATGGGTCAGAGATAAAATATACACTAGGGATGGGATAAAATTCATGATGTTTCTAGTGGGCTTAATTTCATAATTTGAAAGAGCATAAGGAAATGACCAGTTCAAAACAACTGTTCTAACATATTTTGTCTTGTCCCATGCTGACCCCTCTCTCCTTGTTGATTCCACTGCCAAATAATCTTGGGATACATATGTGATCTCGTTGCATCTTGCATCTCCTTCTCCTAAACCCAAATATTCTTATTTCTATTCATTCACTCCTCTGTTTGAAAGCAGTTTGTTACTCCTCATTTCCTGCAGAGTGAATTCTTAGCCACATACTTTCAAAACCATTTGTGTTCTGACTCCAGGCTACCTCTTCTGTGTATTCCCCATTAGAAGCTATCTTCTCAGCCAGTATGTATTCCTTTAACCCGTGTCCCTCTCTGGGATCATGGCTTTGTGTTGATTTTCCTTCCTAATGGCATATACGACCACTGCTAATTCTGTGTCGTTAAATGCATTTACTCTGCATACTCTATGCAACTGTCTAAATGAACTTTTTAATGTCGCCTAAAATGTTTCAATTTCTCCTTCAGTTTCATGTCTATTTTCGTGTGTGTGTGTGTGTATTTTGCTATGTGACCTACACATCAAATTCTTCCGATTGGTAGGTCACTTGTTCCCTTTCATTGGAAATGTTAGAATAGAATAGATATATGATAGAACATCTATACAAGGCATTACAACATTGTCTCTTGCCTGAGGATATAGAATAAAAGAATAACTACGTACCTTTTTACTCACTCAGCCTTCAAGGTGATTTCATACATTTCTATGACAGTTGGCATCCATTAATCTAGTATCTGACTACCTTCCTTCCTGGATTTTTTTTTATATTGTGCTTTCTGCAATGTTGATTTAAAGCAAAGCAATTTAAAAATAAAAATATCTAGACAACTAATTAAGTGAAAATGTTCTTCCAAAATCCACTATTAATAGTCTTAGAAATCTGCTTCTGCCTGCCAAGCATAAACCTGGCATCCTCCAGTATGTACAGCTCCCTCAGCCATCTTGTGAGTAACAATGATGGCTCAGTTGGTTGAGTGGCTGACTTTAGCTCAGGTCATGATATTGTGGTTTGTGAGTTCGAGCCCCATGTCAGGCTCTGTGCTGGCAGCTCAGACCCTGGAGCCTGCTTCAGATTCTATGTCTCCTTCTCTCTCTGCCCTTCCTCTGCTCTTTCTCTGTCTCTCTGTCTTTTAAAAATAGACAAATGTTAAAAATTTTTTTGAAATAAATACCTTATTTAGATATGTCCATTATTTACCATTTTTAAAGTTTATTTATTTTGAGAGAAAGAGAGGGAGGCAGGGACGGAGAAAGAGAGAGAGAGAATCCCAGACAGGCTTTGCACTGTCAGTGCAGAGTCTGATGCAGGGCTTAAACTCACAAACCATTAGATCAAAACCTGAGCCATAGTTGGACCCTCAACCGACTGAGCCACCGGGTGTCACATTATTTACCACTTTTCAAAAAAATATTTATTTTTGAGAGAGAGACAGAGAAAGCTGGGCAGATGAAGAGAGACACAGAATCTGAAGCAGGCTCCTGGCTCTGAGCTGTCAGCACACACACCGACATGGAATTCAAACCCTCAAACCAAGATAGCACGATTGAGCCACCCAGGCGCCCCAACCACTTTTACGTTATGAAAAATTTAACTCCCAATTTGGTATTACTTGCTATGTTTCCTTTTATTTCCCAAACAATGAATGCACTAATGGAATTTCTTTTGATTGCCTAGAACTGGGTGAATGGAGGATGGGAGAGTATTTAGACTTCTTAAAGAACCATTCAAAAGGGAGAAATGCTAATACAGTACATAGAATCAGGCCCTCATTTGAGATTAGACTCAATATAGGTCTTGTACATCTTCCCTCATATTTCATCAAAAACTTGTTCTATCAATATTCCCCTCACAAATATTTTCAAATCTTTTCTAATAAAACTTAAAAAATAATAGAATTTTTCTTTGTCTTAAATGCTTTCTAGATGCTGCTCTTAGACTCTGTCTTCTTATCCAAGCTTCTCAAAAGTCAATCAACTTCCAATCCTGTCACATCTATGTTCTTGACCTTCTGATGTTCAACTTCTGAACTTCATTATGCCTTTTACACCCAGCTATTGCTTGGATAATTAATGGCCAAATCCAGCATTTGCTTGTGAACCCTTATTTAATCTTTTTTCATCATTTCACACAGAAAATTGGTTTAACCTTTAAAAATTGTTTTCCAGCTTTGCTTTGAGACAGAAGATAAACATGTTCTCCTTGATCAGCTATTTTTGTTTGAATTCCCTCTTCCTTCTTCCCTGACTTCATTACCCACAGGTTGGCTCAGGCCTCTCTTCTGATTATTTGAAAAGTCTTCTTAGGCAGATTTATTTACTCTAATAATTTATATCACTGGCCCCAAGCTGATGAACCTGAACTCTGTGTGTATGCCTGTATATATAATTTTATCTTCCTCTCTGCTAGGTATAATTCTGTAAATGCCATCCACCCACCCCCAAGATTCTTACCTCCTGGTTATTCACCTAAACTCTGATCTTCTACTATGGTGAACAGATTTTGTAGATGGAATTAAATTCTAAAGCCAATCTTAAAATATAGATTCTGCTGTCCTGGTCAAATGGGTCTCAAAAAGCACAGACTGTTCTCTGGTAGCAGAAAAGGAAGTCAGAGATAAAGTAGCAGGTGTCAAACAGATGTGAAGCACAAGAAGCAGTGGCACATATTGCTGGCTTTACATATGGGCGGGGGAGGGGGCGGGGGTGGACAGATGAGAAAGCATGCAGACAGCATTAGGCCAGAGAGAGGCTTCTAGCAGATTACCAAACAAACCAGGGACCCAAAGCAGACAGTCACAAGGAACTGATCTACATCAACAGGAGGAATGAGCTTGGAACCTGATTCTTTCTCAGATCCTTTAGATAAGAGCCCCACTGAGTACACGTTAACTTTTGGCCATGTCACACCCAATGCAACCAACTTGGAGCAGAGACTTCTACATATGAACTGTGAAGTAATATTTTTAAGTCACTAATTTTGTGTTCATTTGCTATGCAACAACAGAAAATTAATGTACCTGTAATTCCTTCTTCCTTCTATATTGCTCCTCCCTTACTTTCCTTAACTAAAAGAGATAATTTTTGGAGTAATAATAATAATAATAGTGGTCAGATGACTGATGGCTTAGTCAGTTAGGTGTCCAACTCTTGATTTCAGTTCAGCTCAGGTCATGATGTCCTGGTTTGAGAGCTTAAGCTCCACATTGAGCTCTGTGACTGTGGCACAGAGCCTGCTTGGATTCTCTCTCTCCCTCTGCCCCTCTCTCTTCTCTCTCTCTGTCTCAAAAATAAATAAATGTTAAAAAAAATAATGGCTAACAACCTTCACTTTGGATTTAGAAAACTCTGGAGCTTGGCCATTTATTGCCTCTGAGATTTGGCATTAGTAAATGAATATTAATATTAGCTATTTGTACTATCATTTATTCAAAGCAGAAACCAGGTTCTCCATTTTGAATTTATCAACTTATAAAACCATAAATAGATACACATATATTTGTATCTTTTTCTCACCTTCTTTATTCTTATTCAAGTTCTCTTCATCTCTTATAATATTTTAAGAATCCTGAATGAGGTATTTTTCAATCTAACTCTTTGGATGTAACCAGAATATCTCTGTAAGAATTTCAACCTAATAATCACATAGGACTCAGTCATTCCTCTCCTAGAAGTCTGCACATACCTTCCTGTTTTCTACAGTAAGATCAGAGCCTCTAACAGCTTGATACAAATTCCTTTATGCTCTTCTTTTTCAATTTTATCTCCAAATACTCTCCATCTCTCTCTGGCAGCATGATACCTCACTACTTCCAACAGTTCATGTTTGTATTTCTTGGTTTATATTATTCTCTCTAGTGGCTAGAAATTCTTTCTCCATCTGGCTAAGTCTTACTTTTCACCCTAGCTACATTGCTAAATAATCTGAGTTGAGGTACTTTTAAAAATCCTCATGTCTGAGGCACACCCAAAACTAAATAACCAAATAGTCTGAGGATTAAGAACTGTCACTGGTGGTTTCTTTTCTACTCCCTTCTGGGTGATTTTCATGCCCAAGGTTGAAGAGTACTCCTATTTCTATACCAGAGTCACTCAGCAATGTAGGGGTCATTTATTGTCTTTATTGTCTACACTGAATTAAGTGTATTTGTTCTTTCCAACCAAATTACAAAAAACCTCGGAGAAAACCTAAAGAAAATCACTTATTTTCTCTGAAATATGAATTTAGTGTACTCTGTAATTTCCCACCTGTCATGCTCAGTGATCCTCTGACTACATTGCTTTTTGCATATGTGAAAGTTCCTATGACATTCAGTCATTTGTTTATATACTAATTAAAAAAATACTTGCTATGTGCCTAGGGGATTCCAGGTATTGGGCCTGAAACTGGGGACACATTGTGGGGAAAAATGTAAAATGTACCTAATTGTGGTTTAGTGGGCCATGGTGTGTATATTGTATCCTTTTTATGTGCAATTAGCCTCAGTAATTCTAAGTGATTTTGACATCTTGGTATTACTCATTATTATGTGATTAACTTAGCCCTGGTAATGAGTATTGAGCATGATTTTGATAGTTATGATTAACTAAATTGAAGTGTTCTAATTAGGGACACAGGTGGTATTAATACTGTTATCACTCAGTAAACCATATGTTTCTCAGAAGAGTGTTGTCAATAGTCTCATAATAACATGGGCAGAATGTTCATAGACTACTGAAACAGGACGTATTTTCCTTCCTATAGTTGCCCTGCTTACATGAAGCTTCAACTCAGTCTACATGAATCTTCCCACATAGCTAAGACTTAAAAATTTTGTTTTCTGAAAGTCCTTTCCAAAATTTCTTTGTGGAACCCTTAAATAAAGGGAACATTGGCTTTAGGTTTAACTTGGAGCATATTTTTTACCAATCTTTTCTGAGTCCAACCTTTCTCCAGTTGATATTTTTCTTTTCTCTATCTTTTATTTTTTCTTTTTGGTATTAGTATGATTACAAACAAGTTGAGTAGAAAAGGAAATGACTCTCAAAAGACCTTAAGATAGCTAATTTTATTTTGTCTTATTTGTAATTATCACTAGAAATAAAGATTTGCCAATAACAGAATTAAATAAAGGTCCCAAAGAATCTATTAAAGGTTATATTTTCTTTTATTTGCTCTTATTCACAAGGATGAGATTTTCCACAAAGTTCAAGAGAGACTATATTTGTCATGACATTTGGATTGTAAATCAGGTCACAGAAACTAGATGAATGGTGTTTATTCTACAGAGTAGATATAACAACTTTGTTTTCTTCATGTATTGCTAACTATTTGAGAACAAGTTCAGGAACAAATAATACAGTCTCTCTGTGTTTGTCTGTCCCTCTCTGCCCCACCTCTATCAATAGACAGAAAAGGAGGGAAATAAATATAAACCTTTCCCTCCAAATATAGATATTGTGTTATAGATATGTATCTCTATAGATTTATGGAGATTATTGTGTGTGTATGTGTATATATATATATATATGTATATATATATATATATGAGCATTTTGACCTCCCTCATAGATTGATGATAGAATATCAATATATCCAGACAGTTAAATAAGAAGATAATAGGTACACAGATAAACATTGGCAGATAGATAAAATAATGGGGACATTATCATAAATATATTATCAATAATTAAGACTCCACTTCAGGTAAGTCGATATAAAACTAAGCAGAAAGTAATCCAAACATCAATTAGCCAATATCTTTGATTTATGTTGATTATTAACTCCAATTACTTAGTAAATTCTTGGGCTTCTACCCATTGGACAATTTCTTGTTAAACTTTGCAGCCAAGCCTATAACCTGTTATGCTCATACTCCCCCAAAAAGGAATTTGTTACTAAAGTACGAGTGTATATTTTTAAAGATATGCCTGTAGCCTGCTTCAACTGAATGGTATTACTAGCAGTGTTTTCTACTGATATTACTTAGATCTAAATGAATAGCCTGCTTGCCATGTAAAATATTAGCCTTAATATTATCAAAGAACATCAGTTTTTATAAATATGTATCAGTTGTGATGTTCTACAAATGGTCTAAAGTTTTTTTGTCTTAATTAAATCATACCATCTTTACAAAATAACCTGCATCCAGCAGTGCCTGGGTAGCTCAGTCGGTTAACTGTCTGACTCTTGAACTGTGATCTCACGGTTTGTGGTTTGAGTCCCAGACGGAATTCTGTGCTAACCTAGCAGAGCCTGCTTGAGATTCTCTCTCTCTCCACTCTCCACCCGCCTCTCTACCCTACCCCCGTTTGCCCTCTATCTTTCTAAAATAAACATTTAGAAAATATTTGTACTTAAAAAAAAAAATATTTGCCTCCAGAGGCACCTGGGAAGCTCAGCTGGTTTAGCAACTGACTATTCATTTCGACACAAGTCATGATCTGATGGTTCTTGGGTTCGAGTCCCACACTGGGCTCTTGGCTAACAGCATGGAGCCTTCTTTGGATTCTCTCTCTCCTTCTTCCTCTGCCCCTCCCCCTGCTTGTGTGCTCACTGTCTCTCTTTCTGTCTCTCTTTTTCTAATTATATAAAAAATAGATGCCAGTATTTTTTAAATGTTTATCTGACTTAAACAAAAATGTATAAAATAGTAATCACTACATTCATAAAATTAATGATCATTCCTTAGGTGATCTTAATATGTAACTGCATTTTTAAAAAATGTTTACATGGTTGAACTCATTCAGTTATCTCAACAAGCCAAATTTATAGATCAGGAATCTGAAGTATAAATAAAATAAGGTCAAGATTACATATGTAGAATGTGACAGAGTTGAAATTGATTAATACCAGCAAGTTACTTTCCAGGGAAAGATTTTTGCTATAAATTGAGAGCAACCCTGAAGGCTGGATTATTCTCCTTGATAAAACTATGTTAACACCTTTCACTATTAAGAAAATCTGAAATAAGCAACAAAATTCTCTGAATATGAAAATGTATTTTATTATATTTTCAAAATAGGTATGCTTCCAAATCAAAAATTACTTTAGAAACTTAACATAGGCCAGATAGACTTAACAAGTCTGAAATGTTATTATTTATAAGGCAGCATTTAATGGGACACTCTGCATCATATTTTTTTTCTCTTTTTAACATAACCATCCTAAGTATGTGCCCAAAAAGAATGTTTCAACATTTAACATTTCCAAAAGAGAAATGGACACAATTAAGAGATGAATCAGATCTATAATGATGAGAGAAAATTATAAACCTGTTTTTTAGTAATTGATGTAACAATAAAAATAGATACAAGAACGATCAACAGCACGGGTCAAATTTGCATTCGCAGAACACTGCAAGTAACCAGTACAGAACATACATTTTCCCACCATAGTCAGACTAACATTCAACCAAGATAGACCAGTTGTGGGGCCAAAGAATACAACTTATTAAGCTTTAAATGACTGACATATGACAGAGCCTGTGCTCTGATCACAATTTAGTTAAACCACATATCAAGAACTCCAGTATATCTAGTGAATCATTAAATATTTAGCATTAACACACACACACACACACACACACACACACACACACACACACACACACACTGAATCGAAACATAAAAGCACCAGGGGCACCTGGATGGCCCAGTTGATTAAGGCTCAGACTCTGGATTTTAGTTTAGGTCATGATCTCAGTCCTGAGAAGGATGCCTGAGTTGGGGCTTCCACATTGGGCATGGAGCCTGCCTAAGATTCTTTCTCTCCCTCTCGCTTTGCCCCTTCCCTGCTCAGGTGTGTGTGTGTGTGTGTTTGTGTGTGTGTGTGTGTGCACGTGCATGTGCACACTCTATCCACCCCCCTCAAAAAATGAAATACAAATAACCAAGGAAATTATATATTTCACATTGAGTAATCAAAATGCAGCCTATCTGAAGTTGTGAGACATGGTTAAACATTGCTTACAGAGAAATTTTTACCACAGAATTCCTGTATTGGAAACAGGAAACATTTAAGTAAAGCAATGATAGATATTTCTATACTAAGAAAAATTTTAAAAACAATTTAATCCATAGTAGCTAGAAAAAAAGAAAAAACGATAAAAAGACATAAATGGAATAAAAGTAGGGAAACATTTTTTTTCTTTTTTTTTAATTTTTCAATATTTATTTATTTATTTTTATATAGTTGTCAAATTGCTTTCCATACAACACCCAGTGCTCTTCCCCACAAGTGCCCTCCTCCATCACCATCACCTCTTTTCCCCCCTCCCCCTTCCCCTTCAACCCTCAGTTCATTTTCAGCATTCAATAGTCTCTCAAGTTTTGCATCCCTCTCTCTCCCCAACTCTTTCCCTCTTCCCCTCCCCCTGGTCCTCCATTAGGTTTCTCCTGTTTTCCTGTTAGACCTATGAGTGCAAACGTATGGTTTCTGTCCTTCTCTGCCTGACTTATTTCGCTTAGCATGACACCCTCAAGGTCCATCCACTTTCCTACAAATGGCCATATGTCATTCTTTCTCATTGCCATGTAGTATTCCATTGTGTATATATGCCACATCTTCTTGATCCACTCATCAGGTGATGGACATGTTTTGGCTATTGTTGACATTGCTGCTATGAACACTGGGATACATGTGCTCCTATGTATCAGCATTTCTGTATCCCTTGGGTAAATCCCTAGCAGGGCTATTGCTGGGTCATAAGGGAGTTCTATCGATAGTTTTTTGAGGAACCTCCACACTGTTTTCTAGAGCGGCTGCACCAGTTTACATTCCCACCAACAGTGTAGGAGGGTGCCCATCTCTCCACACCCTCGCCAGCACCTAGTCTCTTGATTTGTTCATTTTAGCCACTCTGAGTGGCATGACGTGGTATCTCAGTGTGGTTTTGATTTGTGTTTCCCTGATGATGAGTGATGTTGAGCATCATTTCATGTGCCTGTAGGCCATCTGGATGTCCTTTTTGGAGAAGTGTCTGTTTATGTCTTCTGCCCATTTCTTCACTGGGTTATTTGTTTTGTGGGTGTGGAGTTTGGTGAGTTCCTTGTATATTTTAGATACTAGCCCTTTATCTGCTATGTCATTGGCAACTATCTTTTCCCATTCTGCCTATTAGTTTTCTTGATTGTTTCCTTTGCAGTGTAGAAGCTTTTTATCTTGATGAGGTCCCAAGAGTTCAGTTTTGCTTTCATTTCCGTTGCCTTTGGAGATGTGTTGAGTAGGAAATTGCTGCGGTGGAGGTCTCGGAGGTTTTTTCCTATTTTCTCCTCGGGGGTTTTGATGGTTTCCTGTCTCACATTCAGTCCTTGAGCCATTTTGAGTTTATTTTTGGGTGTGGTGTAAGAAAGTGGTCTAGTTTCATTCTTCTGCATGTTGCTCTCCGGTTCTCCCAGCACCACCTGCTAAAGAGGCAGTCTTTTTTCCATCGGATACTCTTTCCTGCTTTGTCAAAAATTAATTGGCCGTGCATTTGTGGGCCCAGCTCTGGGTTCTCTATTCTATTTCATTGGTCTATGTGTCTGTTTTTGTGCCAATACCATACTGTCTTGATGATGACAGCTGTGTAGTAGAGGCTGAAGTCTGGGATTGCGATGCCTCCCGTTTTGGTTTTCTTCTTCAATATAACTTTGGCTATTCGGGGTCTTTTGTGGTTCCATACGAATTTGAGGGTAGTTTGTTCTAGCTTTGAGAAGAATGTTGGTGCAATTTTGATGGGGATGGCATTGAATGTGTAGATTGCTTTGGGTAGTAATGACATTTTCACAATGCTTATTCTTCCAATCCATGAACAGGGAATGTTTTTGCATTTCTTGGTGTCTTCTTCAATTTCTTTCATAAGTTTTCTATAGTTTTCATCATATAGGTCTTTTACATCCTTGGTTAGGTTTACTCCTAGGTATTTGATAGTTTTTCGTGCAATCGTGAATGGGATCAGTTTCTCGATTTCTCTTTTGGCTGCTTCATTTTTGGTGTATAGGAATGCAACTGATTTCTGTACATTGATTTTGTACCCTGCAACTTTACTGAATTCATTGATCAGTTCTAGAAGGCTTCTGGTGGAATCGATTGGGTTTTCCATGTAGAGTATCATGAAAAGATTTTTTAAAATACAGAAAACTAAAGCAAAAAATTTGAAAATCAAATTTGAAAAACTTCTTACAAGACAAGTTCTCTCTCTCTCTGTCCCTCAGCCATAGCAGGAATGAATAAGAAATACTTCAGTCACTAAAAGACGAATATTGAGAATTTATAAACAATTTCAAATGAATAAAATGGAAAATTTATATTTAATAGGCACATTTATAAAATATGATAAACAATTTCACAAACTTTAGTAAAATAACATACCAAAACAGATTCAAAAAGAGATGGAGGGACTCTTCTGGAATTTGAGCTCCACATCAGACTGTGCACTAATAGTGCAGAGCCTGCTTGGATTCTCTCTCTTTTCTCTCTCTGCCCCTCACCTGCTCTCCGTCTCTCTCAAAGTAGATTAACTCAATGTCTTAATGGAATATTTTATTAACTTTATATTGATTAAAGATATTTAATTTTTACCCACAAACCTTCTCTATAAAGAAAACATTGACAGATTTTATAAAGTCTAAATGAGGAGAGACTACTTACCATCTCATTTTTGAGACCAGTTTCTCTCATATCTTCCATAGACATTGCAAGAAAATTACAAATATTGCTTTTAACACAGATAGAAAAACCCTAAAAAATTAGCATTATATGTGAGAATATAGAATTAAGTTGAAATTTATACCCAGGGGTGCAGTATCTTTTCAACATTTACTATCAAAGCATTCGCCATATTATCAATAGAAAAATAACTCCTAATGTCATTTCATTAGGTACAAAGAAAGCATTTGCAATACTCAAAACCTATTTATGATTTTTTAAATCCCTTAATTAGGAATCGAAGAAACATTATTTTCAAATTCACAAGTCATTTGTGAAGCACCTAGAGTTAATATCACATGTGATGGTGTGAAATACCACACTTTTTATGCTAAGATTTGCAAAATGACAAAAATGTCCCACTTTAAAACTACACCCAAACTATATAAGAATCTTTGTTTAAAGCAACCTACAATAGAGGCACCTAGGTGGCTTTGTCGGTTGAGCATCCAACTTCTGCTTAAGTCATAATCTTGTGGTTCCTGGGTTCAAACCCCACATCAGGCTCTGCACCGACACCTCAGAGCCTGGAGCCTGCTTCACATTCTGTGTCTCCCTCTCTCTCTGCCCACCCCTGCTTGTGCTCTGTATCTCTCTCTCTCTCAAAGTAAACAAACAAATAAAAATTTAAAAATTAAAAAATTCTGAAATAAATCTAAATGTATATAATATTGTAAAACACTGATCTTGACAAGTTACAAAATACAAGATTAATATATCAAGAAGAATTCTATTTTTCAATTCTAAGAACAAAATACTTGAATATAAATTAAGTTGAAAATAAATTTAAATATAGCATTTACAATATTATCAAAACCAAAATTCCTAGGAATGAATTTAGCAAAAACTATTGTAAACTATTTCTTTAAAAATTTTAAGTAAGCAGATTATTGAACTAACTATAGGTTGGAAGACATAATTTCATTATTGTACCAATCAAAACCCAGCAAAATTATTTTCTAAGCTTTATAGGCAAACTTTACAATTTATCAGAATTGCAATTTTCCTAGAATAGCCAAAACTATTTTGAGCATAAATGTGAGGGTCAGCAGATACTTTACTATAGTTTTGTTTTAAATCTTGAAAGTGGGTAATTATAAAAACAGTGTAGAGCCAGAAAAATTTCTCCTTCTTTCTTCTTAGATTTTTAGCTGGCTTACTGATTATGTTGACATAAGGCAGATTAACAGAAAAACAAATTAAATTACATTTACAGGGACATATGAAATGCGAAACCCACAGGGCAGCCAGGTAAATGTTAAGCTTAGGTAACATCTTGAGCTAAGAAAAAGACGGAGGGCCATTCTCAGGTAGGTGAGAGAAGATTGCAAAGCAAAGTTTACCTGCTATACAGGCAGGTTTCTTAGATAACAAAGAATCTCTGGCAATAGCTCTCTTCTGGGTACAGGCCCGCTATCCAGTGTCAACCTAAGTAGTTGAGGGCGAGAGGTGAAGAGTTTTTCCTAACTCTGCTGGGTTTTGCTTGCTTTTAGTTCAAAATAAGCTTCATGCCAATGGAATATTTAATGAAGATTGTTCCTAACCACTCCAATAGCATGGCATTGGCATGAGTGCATTTTATTGTTTTTGAATTTTATTAAAATACATTAAATTTAAAAGTCTAAATAAAGATTAGTGATATGTTAATACAGTGGCTGCATCTCATAATCTGGCAAATAAACATTCCTTACGTTTAAAATGTCAGACATATTATTCTTGAAGTGCATTGTAGATACTTACTGGAATGGGTGGTCTCTGATGTCCCCCCTGAGTGACCATTCTCCCACCATTATAATCGGCTCCAATATAACACAGAAAAAGGCCAGCAGAGAACGTTGCTCTCCTTTTCTTGAACCTCCAGTAGATCATACTCCCTTGTGTATTCATCCACTAATGAAGTACTGGTCAGACAAAGAAGGTGGTCCTGAGTGCTGCAAACTTCAGACAGCATGTGGAAACTGTGAAAAACACAAAATACTTTGATAACAGGGGCAGCTTAAGACCCTGCTGCAGCTGTGGCCGGAGCAATATGCACCTCCTTGTCTTGCCTGTAGCTCTAGACCAACAATTAATTGTTTTATAGCCAATCAAAAATTTGTCTGTAACTTAAACATAATATCATGAAGTAAAAAGACCTAACCTATCAGGCCATAGAAGACAATTTAATCATGAAACCACTGACTTGTGAAATTGGTCTAGTTTCTCTTCCTATTTAGCTAATTTTCATATACTTCTATGGAATTTGTTTTTCTCCCAAAATCTTGAGAACTAGTGCCTCAGATGTCCAAATGCTTCTACCACCAGATTGCTACAGAGAAGCTGTTTTGCCCCAGGTCCCTTCATATTGTCCTCATTCCACGATGCAGGTTCTGACCATCTGGCGGGCTGCTTCTAAATAGTGCCAGTGTGTCATCTGTCACACTCCACTTCTCCAGGGGAAATCTTGAATAATTGCTCATCCCAAGCAATAATAACCCCTCTTAAGGCCAAGAACAAGTTGTTTATATATCTGCACCCCCCCCCCAGCATTATCTAGGCATTTAAATTGAAAAATTAAATAAGCATTCTACAGCTAGCTATTAACTACTACACAATAGACCAATAACCTCTAGGTATGTAGGCCGTATCCTGTTAATGCAAACTGCAAGAGTCCTTCTCAGATTATGTTCTGTGGACACTATTTAAGAAAATGATCTATCACTCCAGGTGCAGAGATGAATTATGTAGAAACGTTGGGATATCTTTGTAGAATCAGATTTCCCCTTCAAATGCACTCCTCTTTCGAGCAATGAGAATGTTCAGTAATGAGCACAGGTTTTATGGAATTTTAAGAGAAAATTAGAATGTGAATAAGAAACCAATGTGTCCTGAACATCCTTACCCATTCCCTTCTATAATAAGGCAGACCATTAAATCTGACCTCATGTAACCTTGTAAGCCCTTTTATAAATTTGGTATTTCACTGAAAATGAAAAGGTATTCTATCTATGAAATAAGAGAATGCATATTTGAAAGAAGTCTGTTAAAAAAAAAAACCACCTTTGGAGAATACTCACTGGTGTTTTTCAGAGTTATAGGTGAACACGTATATCAGGTTTGAGAAACCACTGACTATACCAGTAAAGTGTCTTACTTCAAAGTCCTGACCCATAGATAGTTCACATACCACAACAGAAAGAGAAGTGTGTGTGTGTGTGTGTGTGTATACATATGAATATACTTGTGTACATGTGTTGTGCTTAAAATAAACTATACCTTTCAACAGAGTAACAGTGCAATATTTCCCACCAAAACTATTCATATTTGATTTTCAAACTGAATGTTAACAATTTGCTAGTCGGTTTGCAAGTAGTTGCAAAATTCATTACTTGTAAAAGGAGTTTCAGTCCACACAGAAGGGTCTTTCCAGTTGTCTTTATCCCCCGCCGTCACAACGCACACACAAATGCACAATTACACACCAATGTATTCTCTATAGCAGACAAATTCTTTAGGATTCCTGAATGTGAGTTGAGCACAGTAATGACAACCTTGTAGGCCATGGAAAAACATCTTCATCATGAGATAATAGGAGTGAAAAATTACTTTATATAAAATGGTGTTTTTACAGATGGAAGAACATCTATGATTTTAACCCATTCATAAAATATTTCATAATTAGGAATTATTAAACATGAACATTCTTCAAATTTATGTATATATCATTAGTCCAATAATAATACAAGAGAATTATATGTCAAAGCTATTTGGCAGCATTAAATACTTCCCTTTGGAGGTCAGTCCTTAAGTCCATTAATATTATACTTGATTTAATAACTCTCTATGAATGATCAGAGGTTTTAGTGAAATCATTAGGTCATATGATTTTGTGAGCATCCATATTACCACATTATGCAGTGACTACGTTGTCTAAGCTGCCAATTTCCTACGTCAGTTCACCTTGAGTGACCTTTCTGTAGATAAGCGTAGCCACTTTAGTCAGGGAAAGATGTCTAATATTATCAGGCTATGTTGAAATCGCATTTACAGCATTCAGACTTGATAACATGAAACACAATAATTAAACTGATATGGAATAAAAGCTCTTCAACAATATATACATATGCATGTCTGCATTAAGTTTCATCTGTCAAAGTAGAGCTCAGAAAAGTAATGTGAACTGCATGTGGAAAATTGGCCATTGTACACATTCACAACACTCAAATTCAGTGCTTGAACTCAAGGGGCCACTATTTACTTTTTGGATAAAATATACAGAAGAGGGGGCACCTGGATGGCTCAGTTGGTTAAGCATCTGACTTCAGTTCAGGTCATGATCTCACGATTTGTGGGTTCAAGTCCTGGGTCAACTTCCGAGCTAACCACTCAGAGCCTGGAGCCTGCTTCAGATTCTGTGTCTCCCTCTTTCTCTGCCCCTCCATCATTCATGCTGTTTCTGTCTCAATAGTAAATAAACATCAAAAAAAAATATGTTTATATATACAGAAGAGAGAAATAATGTGTTGGAAGTTAAAGTAGAAATTAATGAACCAGGAAGTAATTTTTTTAGGTAAAGTTGGTAGAGAACATGTTTCACATGTGTAAGATAGTTTGATATTTGTATAGATTTCAAAGTGATCACCAACATAATTCTACTTATCTATAATTATACAACTGAGCTCCTTAACCGATTTTACTCCGTTCATAACTCCCTTTTCCTTTGGTAAGGGAATCTGTTCTCTGTATCTATGAGTTTATTTTATTTTTTTAGATTTCACATTTATATGAAATCACATGGTAATTGTCTCTACTGTTGTTTCATTTAGCATAACATTCTAAAGATTCAATCATGTCACAAGTGGCAAGGTTTTACTAATCTTTATGGCTGAGTAATATTCCATTGTGTATACTTATACTACATTCTCTTTATCCATCTATCGATAGACACATACATGGTTTCTATATCTTGGCCATTATAAATTAACTGCAATGAGCATAAGGGTGCAGATACCTTTTTTAATTAGTATTTTTGTATTCTTTGGATAAATACCCAAAACTGCAATTGCTGGATGATATGGTAGAATCTTTATTTTTTGAGAAATCTCCATGCTGTTTTCCATAGTGACTACTCCAAATTACACAGTCCTACCAACACTGTATAAAGGTTCCCTTTTTGCCATATCCTCTCCAACACTTATTATTTCTTGCCTTTTTGATAATGGCTAATTTAACAAGTGTCAAGTAATGTTTCATTGTGGTTTTGATTGGCATTTCCCTTATAATTAATGATTCTTAAATATTTGTATGTACCTATTGGCCATCTGCACATCTTCTTTGGAAAAATGTCTAGATACTGCATGTTTTTTGTTGTTTTAAATCAGGTTGCTTGACTTGTTGAGCTGGATTCGTTCTTTATATAGTTGGGATGTTAACCCCTTATATTAGTGGTGGAAATAGCTTCTTTCATTCAGTGGGTCACCTTTTCATTTTTTTCTATGGTTTCTTTTGCTGTGCAGAACTTTGCAGTTTGGGGTAGTCCTATTTGTTTATTTTTGCTTTTGTTTTCCTTGTCTTAAGATTCTGATCTAAAAAAAAATCATCAAGACCAATTTCAATGAGTTTACAGCCTGTAATGTTTTGTAGGAATTTTATGGATTCAGATTTTACATTGAAGTCTTTAATTCATTTTGAGTTCATTTATGTGTGTAAGGTATTGGTCTAATTTCCTTTTTTTGCATATGGCTATTGTTTTCCCAACACCATTTATTCGAGACTGTCCTTTCCGCATTGTATATTCTTGCCTCTTGGATTGTAAATTAATTTATCATATACGTGTGCCCCCATTATATATTGTGTCCTAACTTATTATATATGTGTCAGTTTATTTCTGGTATTTTTATTCTGTTCTACGGATCTATGTGAAGCTTGAATGGCAACCCCATATTGCTTTGATTACTATAGCTTTGTAGTGTGGTTTGAAATCAGAATGCTTGATACCTCTGTGTTTGTTCTTTCTCAGCATCACCTTGTCTATTCAGGGTTTTCTGTGGTTCCATATTTTTTTTAGAATTATTTGTTCTAGTTCTGCGGAAAATGCCACTTTGATAAGAATTGTACTGAAGCTGTAGATTCCTTTAGGTAGCATGGACATTTTGAAAAATGTTAATTCCTCCAACCCATTGGCATGAAAATCTTCACATTTATCTGTGTCTTGTTCAATTTCTTTTATCATTGTCTTATAGTTTTCCATGTATAGGTTTTTAACCTCCTTGGTGAAATGAATGTTATTCTTTTTGTTATATTTGTACATTATATTATTTTTTCACTAATAGTTTGTTATTTAGTGTAATTTAATGGATTTCTGCATATTGATTTTGTATCTAGCAAATAAATAAATTTGTTTATTACTTTTAACAGTTTTTTGCCAAGTGTTAAGGGTGAGCTATGCACATACACATACACACATACAAGGGAAGACAAATTGGGTTAGCAGTAGATGTCTCCACACAAACTTGGCAGGCAAGCATGATACTCTATGTAGAAAGCCCAAAAGACTCCTCCCCAAAATTACTAGAATTGATGCAGGAATCCAGTAAAGTTACAGGACACAAAATCAGTGTACAGAAATTTGCATTTTTAAACACCAATAATGAAACAGCATAAAGAGAAATCAAGGAATCAATTTCACTTACAATTGGATCAAAAACCGGTAAGATACCTGGGAATCAACCTAACCAAGGAAGTAAAATATCTACACTCTGAAAACTATAGAACACTTATGAAAGAAATTGTAGGAGACACAAAGAAATGGAAAGACATTCCATATTTATAAATTCAGACAACAAATATTACTGAAATGTCTATATTACTCAAATCAATCTACACATTTAATGCAATCCCTATCAAAATACCGACAATATTTTTCACAGATCTGGAGCAAACAATCCTAAAATTTGTATGGAACCACAAAAGAGCCTGAATAGCCAAATCAATCTTGCAAAATAAAGCAAATCTGGAGGCATTACAATTCCAAACTTCCAAATATATAGCAAAGCTGTGGTTATCAAGACAGAATAGGAGACACACAAATGAACCCACAAGTATATGAGCAATTAATCTTTGCCAAAGTAGGAAAGAATATACAATGAGGAAAAGGCTCTTCAACAAATGGTGTAGGGAAAATTGGACAGCAACATGTAGAAGAATGAAACTGGGCTACTTTCTTACACCATACACAGAAATAAATCCAAAATGGATAAAATACCTAAATGTGAGACAAGAAGCCACCAAAATCCTACAGAAGAGCACAGTTAGCAACCTCTTTGACGTGAGCCACAGCAACTTCTTACTTTGTTCTTTTCTAGTTCCTTGACTTGTAGAGTTAGATTGTTGAGATTTTTGTTTCTTGAGGTATGCCTGTAGCCTATAAACTTTTCTCTTAAAACTGATTTTGCTACATCCAATAGATTTAGAAATGTCCTATGCCCATTTTCATTTTCTACAGTTTTTTTTTATGTCTCCTTTGATTTATACATTGACCCAGTCATTACACAGGATCATGCTGTTTAACCACATATTTGTAAGTTTTCTAGTTTTTTTTCTCTCCTGTAATTGATTTCTCATTTCATACCAATATGGTTAGAAAAGGTGAATAATATAATTTTAGTCTTCTTCTATCTACTGAGATTTGTTTTGTATCCTTACATATGATCTATCTTGGATAATAATCCAAGTGTAGAAGAAGATACTGTAATTCTGCTTTTGGATGGATTGTTTTATATATATATATGTATGTCTATCTGGTCTAATATGTTGTTTAAGGCCAATGTTTCCTTATTGAATTTTCTCTCTGAATAATCTATTCACTGATATATTATCAAAGTGTCCTATTATTGTATTGCTGTAGATATCTTCTTTTAGGTTTGTTAATATTTGTTTTGTATATTTAGTCTCTCCTATGCTGGATGCATACATATTTATAAAAGTTATATCTTGTTGGATTGTTAAATGCATTGTGTATCTTTTATTGTTTTCAAGTTGTTTTTCCTTTTTTTCTGATAGAAATATAGCCACACTAACTTTGTCTCTCCCTTTGCATGTAATATTTTTCCATCCTTTCACTTTTAGTTTTTGTATGTCGTTAAATCTGAAGTGACGCTCTTGTAGGCAGCATATAGAAAGGGTTTTTTGTTGTTGTTGTTTTAATCTATTTGGTCACTCAGTATTGTGATTGGAGAATCTAGTTCGTTCACATTTAAAGTAATCAGTTTTTCTTCTTACTACTTTTAATATTTTCTTTTGATGTTTACCTTTTGACATTTTAATTATAATATGTCTTGGTATGGATCTCTTTGGGTTTATCTTTTGTGGAATTCTCTTTGCTTCCTGGACCTAAAGTCTATTTCCTTCACATGTTAAGAAAGTTTTCAGCAAGTATTTCTTTAAATAATTTTTCTACCTTTTTCTCGGTCTTCTCCTGGGACCCCCTATTATGCAGATTGGTTCCTCTGCTTGAGTTGTCCCACAGTCCCCTTAAGCTATCTTCACTTTTTTAAATTATTTTTCTTTTTGCTGATGTCTGGGTGAACTTTACTGCTTTATCTTCCAACTAGCCAATCTGGTCTACTTTCTCTATTCTGCTGTTGAACTTCATTAGCATATTTTTAAGTTCAGCCATTGTGTTCTTCAGCTCTGTAAATTTTGTTTGGTTTTCTTATGTATTCTCTTTTTTGACAATGTCACTATGTATATCCATTTTCCTTAGTTCAGTGAGCTTTTTCATGACATTACTTTAAACTCGTTATTAGGTACATTACCTTATTCCATTTTATTACATTGTTTCCTGAGGATTTGTCTTGCACCTTAATTTGGAATATATTCCTTTGTCGTCTTTTTCCTGAGTCTCTGTGCTTGCTGTGAAAGATGTGAAATGACTATTTCTTTTGGTCTTGAAGGAGTGGACTTGTGTAGGAGAAGAAAACCCTCCACTAGCTTTTGATGTTTCTTGGAACTTCATGATTTTCTAAGCAGCCTGATTTATTCTTGATACTTTCCCATTGTTAGGGTTGTGCCAAAACTTGCCAGCGTTCCAGGAGGAAGGATCTTAGACTATCTCATTTCAAGTTA
Organism: Suricata suricatta; assembly: GCF_006229205.1. Taxonomy (NCBI): domain Eukaryota; kingdom Metazoa; phylum Chordata; class Mammalia; order Carnivora; family Herpestidae; genus Suricata; species Suricata suricatta. The sequence goes on along the minus strand of NC_043705.1, from coordinate 125,649,246 downwards.
GTTGTTAGCCAGATTTCCAGGCAGCAGCTTAAGGTCAATGAATATACTGTGGGTCCACAGTTATAAACTTGTCTTATTTTCAGACCAATATATCTGGAGGTGTCTTGTGTCTGAGTGGTGCTAAAATTGTAGCTTTATATATCCATAGAAGATCCTTTCTTGGAGTTGTCAGCAAGTTGTAATGAGGCCAAGGGAGTGTTGTCTGTCTCCTTGCCCATGTTCCCTGGGGACACTTCTGTAACCACTGAAGGTGGACAAACCTAAAGCCTTCTCCTTGAGATGAAGCTTTAAGACAAGAAAGTTACTTTTTCACCTTACTATTTAGGATTTTTTTCAGTTTATTCCTCATTCAGGTGGTAGTTGGTAGCCTGCCAAGGATTCTCTCTGTAATTGTTTCAGACCTATGAGACACGGAAATGTAATCCTCCTGGTTACCAGAGTCAGGCGCTCAAGGGGTATTCTCGGCATTAGGTGCCTGTTGGCTGTGGCAGGAAGGGATGGGGCCCTCAGTTGGTCCAGTTGTGGCAGGTTGGGCCTCAGCTTTAGTGTGTAGAGGTAGGATGCTCCCACTGGAGCTAGGAACCTAGTGGAAGGTATGAAAATGATGTTCATTCCAATAAGACAGAAGGAAAATCCAAAATTGGTTCCTGCCCCTCAGTCCCCAGAGAGAATCCCAACAGGTTTTTGCCTTTCCATCACATTTTAACAGTGATTTCTGCCATGGGTCATCTGGGTGGCCCAGTCAATTGAGTGTCCTACTTTGGCTTATGCCATGAACTCATGATTCATTAGTTAGTCCAAGCCCTACATAGGGTTCTCTGCTGTCAGCACAGAGCCCACTTTGGATCCTCTGTCCCTCTCTCTCTGCCTCTTTCCTCACTTGCTCTCTTGCTCATGACCACTTGCTCTCTTGCTCACTCACTCCCTCTTTTGGTCAAAAATAAATATTTAAAAATGATAAATAAATTGAGTTTCTCTCACATATGTTTTAGGCATCTTTCAGACTGTTGCTTTTTTATGGGTCCTGGGCAAATAGGCTGTGTGGAAGTTCTTCAAAGGAACTGTTTTTGTTTGTTTGTTTTTGTTTATTCCCTATAGCCGTATAGTTTTCCTTTCAAGAGCTTTGGTGTCTCTTATCTCTGGTGCAATTCCTAAGGGTATGTATGGGTGTCTGATGTGGGGCATAAATCCATCATTTCACAGTGATAAGTTCTGTGTTATGGCATCTCTCCCAACTGTGGTTCACTGAACTTGGGTTAGTTTTTTGTAAGACTATGTCCCAAACTTCCTACCCATCTCAGTGTGGCCCTTTTATCCTTTGTTGTGGAAGTATTGTTCAGCTAGTTTTCAGATCATTTTATAAGGGAATTATATATGTATCTGCATATGGTTTTATCAGAGGATGTAAGTTCAGAAGACCTTCTTGAGCCAATCATCAAATGATTTTTAGAGAAATAGAAGAACTAATCATGAACCTATATAGATAAGTATCAAAACAGAATGGGGTAAAACAGCAAATTTGAAGAAATAGGCCTTGAAAAATGTCACTATTGTTTGTGTCACAGTTGTCTTTTCATTGAGAACAAAATAAATCCATTCACCACTGCATGCTAATAACACCTCCCCGTCTGTCTATGGCAACGGCAGGCCAAATCTAGGAAATCACATTCCCCCAATGTATATCTTGTGAACATCTATCATTCTCTTAAGTGATACATTGTGTTGAAATTTCCTATTGACCAGAGCTCATAGTTTTTTGGAACATATTGATTTCATGATTCTAGAGATAAAGAGTGGCATCAAAATAAAATTTCCCTGATGGTGATAAAAAATTAAACTTTTACAAGAAATTGAATACTTAGAGATCTCATCCTATGTTCTTGACTAGATCCACAGTGGGGCATTGGAAAACATGGGACAAGTAAACATAATTTTCTATAAAGTTAATTATTTTACACATACGCATTTGACACACTCTTTGGGTTCTATATTATACTTTGAAAAGGCCAGCCATACACCTAATAGCCAATTGACAGTTTTGTATTGCTGCCATTGTGAAAGGGGGTCTATTTGCTCTCACTAAAATAGACACTTATTCTGAACTAAGGTATGCTTTCCATGGTGCTTTAACTCTACCATCTGTAAACGTATTAACTATACCTTAGAATATTACACAACCTTTCCGTGATCAAAGATCTGTAAAGTGGCCAATTAAAGACCCCATTGCTTTGACACCTTGGTGATACTATCTTGTGAAGTTGAAATACAAACCTAGATATTTTCGTATACTCTGAATCAATAAACAATATAAGATTTTTCCCCCCTGTTAATCGAATATTTAGGATCAGGAACAAAGGGACATAAATAGGGGGAAATTTTCTTAGTATTAATGATTTAATGACTCTTGTAAAAAAATGCTTTTGTTCCTAAATACTCTGGGGCTGTGATAGATATTTTAAGTTTAAAATAATTTTACTATTTATTAAATAATTGCAAGTATCCAAGGAGAAAATTATTGTCAAGCATCTAAGAACAGAGATATGTAAAAAGACTTGACCATTTTGTACATTTGGAAATAGTTTAGTATTGACAAATGATAGCTCATTAATTTATTCAACATATATATTGAGTACACACTCAGTGATAGACCCTCTTAGATATTTAGGTGCTTAAAGGTGCTCACTTGACAAAAAATTAATGATCCATATCTGTTGGTTTAAAACAATTATAAGTTTTGGGGTGGTTTATCATGCAGCACTAGATAAATGATAAACCTCATTAGTTTATGAAAAGCCACCATCATTTATCAAGGCCCATATTTTACGTGTATGCTAAATAGGCCCCTTGAATATGGCCGTGTTGAAAATTCCTATCCTTGCATATTACAAACCTTTCATGGTGGCATTGTTCTCTGGAATTCCTCTATAAATATAACATGACTTTACCACTTTTATAGAAAGAGGCAGTATTAATGGATTCTATTTGGCTTTTCCTACAGAATAAATTATTATTCCATAGATTGTGAAAAACCAATGTGTATTTTCTGCTAGTTATATCTAATGAAACTGTACATTATGAAACTGGGGATATAATCACAAAGAGGTTTGGGGAAGACCTGGACCAATTGTAAAATTAAGTCAAAGTTCTACTGATTACCTGATTTTTATAAACTTCTTGTCTAGCTTATGGAATGTAATAGCCTTGCTGACCAGATATTAATTTCAGTTTAAAGCTAGAACTTCATGAAAAGTCAGTTTCTTTCCCCTTTGCCAATGTACAATTACCCTGGTAAGTGGTCTCAGCTCCCCCTACTTTTTTTTTTTTTTGGTAAAGACATTTGACATGAGATTAATCATAATATAAAAAAATTAAGTGCATAATATAATATCATTAAATATTCAGTGTTATAGAGCAGATTTCTAGAACTTGTCTTGCATAAATTTTATACCTGTTGAATAGTAACTTATTTTTTATCTCCTCTCAATTCCTAGCAACCCCTATTCTCTCCTCTTTTAAGACTATTTTAGATACCTCATAGAAATGAATCATGCAGCATTTCTTTCTTGATTGACTGATGTCCTCAGGGTTCATCTATGTTGTCACCTACAGCCAGATTTTCAACTTTATTTAAAGGTATTTGTCTCTATAAACTGATTCAATTATGGGAATTGATTAGAGGTTCTAATTGCTACCATTATGGTGATTCCAGTTGTTTTCTGTTCATTAAATATAGATGTTTCCTGCATATGCAAAACAAATATGACCTTTGCAGATTGTCCATCTATATCCATTGTTGAGAGCAAGATCAGTCAGGCATATAAAAATTCCATGAGTCAAAATGGGGGGCATCTGGGTCACTCAGTGGATTAAGCATCGGACTCTTAATTACTCAGGTCACAATCTCCCGTAAGATTCAGGCCCACATCTGGCTCTTTGCTGACAGCACGAAGCCTACTTGAGATTCTCTCTCAGGCTCTCTTTCTTGTTTTCTCAGCTTTTGCCCTACTCTCTTGTGTTCTCTCTCCCTTTCTACTTATCAAAATATTAAAATAAACATTAAAAGAGGCACCTGGGTGGCTCAGTCGGTTGAGCGTCCAGCTTCGGTTCAGGTCATGATCTTTCAGTTTGTGAGTTCAAGCCCCACATCAGGCTCTGTGCCGACAGTTCAGTGCCTGAAGCCTGTCTTTGGATTCTGTTTCTCCCTCTCTCTATCCCTCCTCTGCTCATGCTCCCTCTCCCTCTCTCTCTCAAAAATAAATAAAATATTAAAATTTTTTAATTAAAAAAATAAACATTAAAAATTCTATGAGCCAAAGGGAGTATCTTTTTGGTACATCTAGAGAACATTGTTGGAGTAAGCAAGTCTTATATTCTGGATCAACTGGACATTTATGATCTCTTTCTCTCTTCTTTTTGTATAAAATGCCAAAATCTTCAGTAAATTCAACTTTATTTTGCTAAGTTACCTTTGGGTTTACAGTAGCATTAACCCATAAAAATGCATCATTCCTAGAAAATTGAGTTAACATATAGAAATCTGAATCTCTCCTGATTCACAAATTATACATTCAAGCTGGTCCAATGCTACATACCTTAGATCCTGATGCATGTCCTTTAAGACCTAGTCCTATACTTTTCCCATTGGCTTCCTATTAAAAACATATTTTAGAAAAGAGGTGCAGTTTTATGAATCTAGATAAATTAGTAAAATCCCAAAGAGGTAGGAAATGGCCGTGAGTTGGTTTTAATATTCTTGAACAACAATATGGTGACTTGTTAACTTCAGGCAGTGAATTCTAGCGGGAGTGACACCATGAAACTGATCTCACCGAACTAAGTGGAGATGACAGCATCCATGGTAGCTGTGGCTAATGGGCATACATTAAATGCCATTTATAAGATGAGTATGGTTTCCATAATGGTCAGTTGAGTTGAAGAATTAATCAGAATTGTTTGGCTCACAGTATTAAATTATCTTGCTATGCCTTCAAGTGTATGGACTCTTTTTTTTTTTTTTGGAAAATTTCTGCTGCTTGTCAAATTTTGGTTGGATGCTGGTCATTGTATTTTCTTGTTGAGTGACGGGATTTTAGGGAGTTTTGGGTTGCTTTGGCTGGCTGTTAAGTCATTTGTGAGTCAATGAGATACCAGTTCTTCCAGGGAGTGTAAACTACAACCATTAGTCGGGGATAGTTCAGCTTTATTACAAGGAAGTGAGACCTCTGGTATCTCCACTAATGACCCAGGTGGTAACTGAACAATATGGGGGTTAGGGCTTTCAACCCACCACAATTTAAAATCCACATGTACCTTTTGTCTCCCCCAAGCCTTAACTTCTAATAGCTGATTTTCGACTGGAAGCCATATCAATTACATAGACAGTTAACATATATTTGGCATGTTATATGTATTACATAATGTACCTTTAATAAAGTCAGCTAGAAAAAAGAAAATGTTATTAAATCATGATGAAGAGAAAATACATTTACAGTACTATGTTGTAAAAGAAAAAAATCTTTATAGAAGTGAACCCATGCAGTTCAAACATGCGGTGTTCAAGGGTCACTTGTATTTATTTTGCCTGTGTATAGCTGAAATATCTTCATGTTCTATGTGATTAATGGATGTTTTCAAGTTTACAATTTTCCACCTTTTTTCTCCCTGGGCTTTTAGAATTATTCTCCATGCTTACATAGTTTCATACTCAGCAAATATCAATTGGGATATTATGCATTTTTCTGGATTTATTTTTCTTTATGATTTGCTTTTTTCCAGAACTTAACTCTGTAACTTTCAGCCAGTTATTCTCCCCAGATTTCCAATCTCTAGCATCTTTTCTTTTTTTAAGGTTTTAAATTTTTTTAATGTGTTTTTTATTTTTTTCCTTTATTTACATTTTTTTTTAACATTTACTTATTTTGAAAGAGAGAAAGACAGATTATGAGCAGGGGTCGGGCAGAGAGAAAGGGGCACACAGAATCAGAAGCAGGCTCCAGGCTCTGAGCTGTCAGCATAGAGTGGAACCCGGGGCTTGAACCCACGATCTGTGAGATCATGACCTGAACTGAAGTCAAATCTAGCATCTCTTAACAAGTCACTTGGACTGTATTTCCTATACCTGATTCTATAATAATATTAATGATAATAAAAAGCATATAAGATATCTAAGTCAATATAAAAATATCTCATTTATTTTTTTCATGTCTGTAATATTCTATAATAATAATAATACAAAGCATATAAGAAATCTGAGTCAATATAAAAATCTCATTTATTATTTTCATGTCTGTAATATTCTATAATAATAATACTAATATAAAAAGCATATAAGAAGGAAATCTGAGTCAATATAAAAAAAATCTCAGGGGCTCCTGGGTGGCTCAGTCTGCTGAGCGTCCGGCTTTGGCTCAGGTCATGATCTCACGGTTTGTGGGTTTGAGCCCCGCTTCGGGCTCTGTGCTGACAGCTAGCTCAGAGCCTGGAGCCTGCTTCACATTCTGTGTTTCCTTCTCTCTCTGGCCCTCCCCTATTCCCACTGTCTCTCTCTGTCTCTCAAAAATAAATAAAAAACATAAAAAATTTTTTTTAAAAATCTCATTTATTTTCTTCATGTCTGTAAACCAAAATTTAGCATTTCTTACCTAATTTCTGAAACATTTGTTGATCTCTTGGCAAGTTATTTTGTTTAGGTTTTGGTTTTCATTTATTTTTAAAACCTAAGTAGAAGTCTTGTCCTTATTAGTTCATCATGATTAGAAATGGATAAATATATTTTTATTAAAAAACATAGACAAATAAAATGAGAATGAAATGTACCCTCACAGTATTTTATACTATATGAATAAAAGTGAAATGCAGACATTGTCAACATAAATGTTAATTAGTTTTCCTAAAATGTGGCATCACAAAATTTTGGCAATTGGCAAATTACTGAAATAAATAACACCTGATGCATACAAACTTTTTATGGTTTTTATTGAAACTAACAACAAACCTCTGAGTAACATGATGGTAAGGAAGTTTTAAGCCAAATATTTCTATAATTGTTTTGTAATTTTCAAGTGAAGAAAAACTATCATTTCTGTTAGGTATTGTTTTATTTTAATAATGTCAAGAAAACAAGTATAACATTGATAAAATCATTCTTTTCAAAATTCCCATATTATAGATTTCTATGCCAGATTTTAAAGATATATTTATATATATTATATACATGCCAGATTTTAAATATATATATAGTCAGCATATCCCAGAACAAGATATGATAAACAAACTATTTACATTATTTTATACTGTTAAAATGTTAGTTTCCTCTTTAATATGATATTTAAGGCATTTACTTAATCTCTCATATTATTTCAAGTGAGTGCATAACTTATTTGTTCTAATGGTTTTTTTACACATGATTTAAAAATTTTAAACCATTGGTTTCTCTTTCTTAGATTGAATGTCATTTATTTGTTTAATTTATTTAATACAGTTATTTTATGTCTCATGTTGGTAAATGTAAGAAAAGCTCAGTTTGAAGGAATTATGCTATTTTACGTTTATATTTTTTAAAAGCCTGTAGTATAGAAAGTTACTAAACCTTTCAGCTATATTGCTTGGGGCAGACTGATTCATCTAATTTTAAAGAACATAAGTAGATATTATGTTCTTTACATATTACAAGCACTCCTTTTAAGTAAAAGAGAGACTAACTTATATCTCCTAGGTATCCCTTTCTGCCAGCAACTTATTATTCTAAACATATTTATTCATGCATTGAAATGTGTAAATCCCTAACTTGACATAGATTTATGGTAATTTTTAAACCATTAGCAATCAAGTGTGGGTTAAATCTTTGAGAAGAAATCACCAGAGGATATGATTCCTTAGGATGTCAAAGAGAAGAGAGGGATGGTCAGAAGGAAAGGGACAAATATTTATTTATACCAGGGTACCTTTTATATGTTAAATTTGTTCTAAATCTACAGAATTATACTTTTTAAACTAAAACTTAAAAGAGTAATTAAAATTTATGTAACAAATATTTTTAGCTCTTAAATAACTCAAAATTAATAAAAATAATAGTCATGAAAAATGTAACAAATCATGTATTGCTTTAAAATTTTAAACTGATTTGAAATAAAATAACATTTGAACAAAATAACATGCCTATTAAAAAAAAAACAGGGTGCCTATACTAGATAAAGAATTTCTCATTCTGTGAAGAGTATGAATTGGATATATTTTAGCCATTAAGGAGTAGAAAATGCTATAAAGGTCAATAAAAAATATTAGAATTAACAATAAAGCAAATCAAAAAAGTTAAGAATGAGCACTAGTAATTTGATATTCTACCAAAAACTATCATTCTATTCTCTTGGATGCTTGTATTAATTTGAATTTTGAGCCAATAGAAAATGCCAGAAAGGTGAGTTGTGAGCATAGATTCATGCACAGGTCATCAATGCATGTGTATTTTTAAAATAAAATCTTAATATTTTAGTGAATAATTTTTCAAGTCAGTTACTCATGTAAATGCATAGCTCTCTCATATACAATAAAAACACCTAGCATGGGAAGCTATTCATCAATTGCCATTCCAAGTTTTCCAATAATTATTTCTTCATTATAGTGTTCAATGTTTTATTGAGATATCTGTTATTGAATATTGATTAATATTATATGATATTAAATTTCCATAGATATTTTGTGTTTATATTTAGCCTTGCTTTTGGTTATCTATCTCCACCTCTATATCTGAAAGACTGCATATTACTATGTTTGCATTTTAATGGGTATCTTTCCTGTTTTTATTCATAGCTCCCTATCGTTCAATTTCCCAGAATTTTCTTTAGGAACAATTTAATTATTTAATTATTTTTATTTAGTCTGCAACTTCTCATCACATATTTTAGAATATTTCTATTTCCATTGGCATAAAGTAAAGAGGATGTCTTCTGATTTTTGGCTTCCCATTCCACTGTTTCACAAAAGTATCAGAAGGCATGGTGTTTTTCTCTGTCTTGCATCCTTACAAATTTTAGGTGAATTCTGTCTGTCTTTGTAAATATAACAGTAGCAATGCAGATGATTTTGATTTATATGGTTTTTGACAGAGATGACAGCACTACTCTACATGTTTTTAATTTTCTTACAAGACTATGAGGTTGATACGATTATTATCCTCATTGAACAAACATTAAAATCAAAAACACCTAGCATGGGAAGCCCAATTGTCTGCTTTTTCTTTAATGGATAAGGAACCAGAGGCAGATTTCTGACACCAACACCAATCCTCTTAACCAAACACACTCTATTTTCTCTCAATTTATTCACACTGTGAAACACGTTTAGATATAGCCAATATCTATATGAAAGATAATGATACATGGATAAAACAAATGAGCCCTGTTTGCTCCACATGTCTTATAGTCTAAGAGGAAAATCTTGTGACCAGATATAATTGTTTCCTCAAATCTTTACAAAGGGAGCATTTCGTTAATCAGAACACAACATAAATCAGTAATTTAATGAACACACATGTTTATAAAATTATTAAACATTCATATTAAAAGAAATTGATTAAACAGGAAAAATAAAACAACCAGAACTCAGAATGGGTCAATGGCATTAAGAAATAGATGTATATATGTGAATCCTATTATACAAAGCATAAAGGAAAAATGAATGACAAAATTCTGATTATAAGTAATCATATTTAAATTTGGTGCCAATTTTCCCCTAAAGCCATGTGGTGTGTATGGAATGGTTTTTTTTTTTTTTGGTAGCACATTGATTTTTATCAACTCATTGTCACATTACAGCAAAACTGACTGTATTGCTATGAATTTGTTAAAATGATGTGAGGAAGAAAGGGAAGAATAAGAGGCTGAAGCAGGGGAAATAGAGGAGAGGGGATGAGTGGAGAGAAATATGAAACTTCCAGGCAATGTGGTAGGAAGCTTGGTGTGTATTCTTGTTTAAAACCAAAGGTAAGCGGGCCACCTGGGTGGTTCAGTAGGTTAAGCATCTGACTTTTCTTTTTTTAGTTTATTATTTTTTTGAGAGTGAGAAGTGTGAAAGGGGCTGAGAGAGAGAGAGGGTGTCCCAGGTAGGCTCCCTGCGGCCAGTGCAGTGCCCGATACCAGGTTTGATCCCACAAACCGTGAGACCATGAACTGAGCCAAAACCTAGAGTCAGCCACTTAACCAACTGAACCATCCAGGTGCCCCAAGTGTCTGACTCTTGATATTGGCTAGAGTCATGATCTCGCCATTGGGAGATAGAGCCCTGTGTTGGGCTCCGCACCGGACATGGAGCCTGCTTGGGATTCTCTCTCCCTCTCTCCCTGTCTCTCCCCCACTCACATTCTCTCCCTCTCAAAATAAATAAATAAACATTAGAATATGAAGATAACAAATTAAATATACTTAATTTGGATATATTACATAATTGGAGAGTAATATGGAAGGTGTTTGTGGTAGAATAAAGATGACTAAAATGTGAGAGTAAAAATGAGTACCATAGAAATATGAGCACTCAGTCTACCTCCCAGAACATTGGATTTATCCAAGAGTTATTAAGCTGTGAGCAAATTGTCAATTTAACTCTCTTTGTCTCCCCATTGAATATAAACTTGAAGGAATAATACATTTACTTGAATTGCTAACTTTAGTGTGGAACTGTTTGGTGCCTCTGCATATACATGTCTGAGGTATAAGATATACATAGATTTATATTGAGAAGATGAATGAAATAGTCATATAGAAAGCAATACTTAATAGCTTTAGGATGGAAACTGACTTCTAATTTTTGAATTCTTTCACTTAACATTAAATGTTTGGCTCAATGTGTCTTTAACAACTGACTGACTAACATATTGAGACTGATAGGCCATGCACCTGACTACTAGATGAGGTGAAAAGAGAACTCAAACAAGATTTCTTATGGAGAAAGAAAAATGAAACCTGCAGATAGAGAAACTGAGTAAACCCTTCTATGAGATACAAATCATTTATGTACTTGCCACATTGGGACACCCTTATGGGTCGAGTGATGTCTCCTGAAAATTCATATGCTAAAGTCCAAATCTCCAGTATCTCATAATGTGACTTTATTTGAAGAGTGTTTAGAGACTTAAGTTAAAGTCATTAGGATGAGACCTAATCCAATATGAATTGTGTCCATATAGGAAGGGAAAGTTAGGACGGAGACATATATAAAGGAAAAGATAATGTGAGGACACAGGGAAGAGACCGCCATCTACAAATCAAGGATAGAGATCAGAACAGATTCTTCCCTCATAGCCCTCAGAAGATAAATAAATAAGCAAATAAATAATAATCATGCTGAAAATACCTTTGTTTGAACGTCTGGTTGCCAGACTGTTGATAAACAACTAATTCCTACTGTTTAAGCCACACAGTCTGTAGTACTTTGTTACGACAGGCCAGCAAAGCGGTTCAGGCACTCTGAAACAGATCATTAATTCCAGTCTCCGTTACCACCTTCCTTAGCTCTCCGGTTTCACAGGGCACTGGGAATCTAGCATTTGTATTCCTAGACTCCCTCACCAGCTTATTTCTGCTTAGTTGCTGTAATAGGGAGATAGAAGATCAATAGCCGATTTGGGAAGCTCCAGGAGACCGTTAACCCCAACACCATTAGCCACAGGAGCAATGGGACTCTCCAGATGCCTAGCTACAAAGGTAGAGTTGTGAGCTCTGGGTAGTAATGTCTCCCGCGTTTCTGTGGCACCTCTTTTGATTTCTTCTTTGCAACTTTAAGCTTTGCAAACAAATTTGTATTTATATTTTTGGAATGTCCAGAAATTGTTTTTGTTCTATGTGTGCACTGACTGATACAGAATAAGCTACAGAAATGAGTAGCACGGAGACAAATTAAGACAAGAAACAGTTTCAAAAGGGAAACAAGATCCATGAAAGGTTGTGGCAACATACAAAATATAATATTCCAAAAATGTTCTTTGCTTAATGTGTTCGGATGTGAGGAGGTAATACAGGTGTGAGCCAGAACAAAAAGGGCAGCATGAGTGGGTTAAGGAGGTTGGATTTCTCCACGAATAATTTATATGTATATTTTCAACTTTTTCAACTCTTTTGATATTATATAATCTGTGTGGGGAAGGCCAGATAACTGTTATTATCTTCATATTACAGATAAGAAAATAATACGACAGTTGAAGCTAGCTAGTTATATTGTGGATTCAGTATTTGAGCTTTCCTATAGCCTTATTTTTCACAATTCAAAGGATTGTATTTTTGAGGAACTAGGACTCTTTGTCTCATATTAATTTAGTTTGAAATACAATCCCCTGTACAACCTCCTATCATATTGTACTCCAGTTATTTTTCTCAAATTATGCTTTAAGAAGACATTACAGCTTCTTTTTACATTCATTCACATAAAGATTTTAAAAGAATGACTTTACTATTTTACCCATGTACACTTGAGAAGATACATAGTAATGTGAGTTAAACTATAAGCACATTTTTTTCTGAAGTGCAGAACCCTTTTTGATAACCTAATATTTGCTGGTAAATCAAATAATGTCCAATCAGAGCAAAGAAGTTTGAAAAGTGGTTGAAATATGTTAATCTCAAATCTCAAGTCTGTATCTTTTCTGCACAATTTTATTTTAAAAACTTTGACACAGAACTTATACATTTACATGCAAATTATCTTAACAGATTATAAGGGAAGGATGGAGAGTCTCTTATGCTAATAATAAATGTCTATATATTCATAATGAATGTTCAGTTAATAGCCCCATTATAAATTAATTTATAGTAACATTCAAGAGATGCTGTGGAAGCAAAAAATGGTTGTGTTTACAAAGTTCAATCCACTTTAAGATAAAGTTTGACAGGGGCGCCTGGGTGGCTCAGTCGGTTGGGCCTCCGGCTTCGGCTCAGGTCAGATCTCACGGTCGTGGGTTCGAGCCCCGCGTCGGGCTCTGTGCTGACAGCTAGCTCAGAGCCTGGAGCCTGCTTCCGGTTCTGTGTCTCCTTCTCTCTCTGCCCCTCCCCCTCTCATGCTCTGTCTCTCTCAGTATCGAAAATAAATAAAAAAAACAAAAAAAAAATTTTAAGATAAAGTTTGACAAAGAACACCCATGAGAATCAGAGACCATAAAATACAGACATGGAGAGAATTTAAACCTCAAAAGGATTTCAAGGCATAGCAAGTATATATGTAAGAATAGGAATGAATGACTCATATTTCTTTAACTGTGCGCACACCTGCTAACAGGGGGTGTCTCACGTTTGATCTGTTATTTACACAAACTATATTTGTGTACATGAAAACATATTAGATTTCCTGGGAGTAGGTAAAATCAATAGAAAAAGTAATACTTATATTAGACTATCATAATATTCTAAAACATTTAAAAATGGTGTTTAATTTCCTAATAAACCTAGGCATTATGACATGGCATTAGACATAGTAATGAAAATTGTTATGTCGACTGTTATATATACATGGATTTTCATCTCGCAATACCAAGAATAGGAGAAGAAATTTGGAGATCAGTGGGTGTTGATAACCCCAGTCTCTTTTGGAAGGAGTGATTGAATTTATATTCTGGATAAATTATTTACTGTGTAGATAAACTTGAATAAGACATTTAAACTCTGTAAACTGAACTCTTTATTTATGAAGTATGGGATATAATAGAACCTCATAAACATTTGCAATAATTAAAACTAATCCCATGTTAGCATATTTAGATTTAGAACGTACTCAATAAATATTAATAGCTTATTTATAAAGTCATTTTATATGTGCTTATGAAGGGAGATATATACATAGTAAAAATTGCTTGAAGGACAAATAACAGTGATGCTGATAATGACCATAAAAACGTCAGTTGTTAATGCTCATTATATTTAGTTTATTTTATCTTTAAAGACAGCCTTAGAAAATTAGAAACTCTTAATTCAGTCTACTCATTACTTTATGAATTCAAGTGCATTTTCACTCATCACAATTTAAAATTGTTGGTAAGTATTTCACAACAAACTCAGGAAAAGACTGTACATAAATTAAAGAGTGATTAAGATATAGGAAATTTAACTTATTCAATTTCTTAAAATACTAATTTTATTTTCCTGTTTTATATGACAACAAAATAAATTAAGTGCAAATAATTAGTAAGTAAGTTTATAGATAGATATTTTGAGAAAGTGTGAGAGAGGGAGGGAGGAAGGGAAGGAGAGAGAGAGACAGAGAGAGAGGGAGATTTTTTTAAGGAGGATCCATGTTCATCCAAAAACCCAATCCACAATCCTGGGTCATGACCTGAGTGGAAATCAAGAGTCAGACACTCAGCTGGCTGAGCCACCCAGTTGTCCCAATCACCAAGCAAATTTAGTAGTGTGTTAGAGTGTGCTAGGTTTACGGACGAACAGTGAGTGGACCCAGAGCAGTGTAAGGCCAGGGGGAGGGGATGTTGAAATTTTCAATGAAGAAGTCAGAATGGGTCTGAGTGAGAAGGCGATATTTTTGTGTATGTGATGAGAATGTGACCCAAATAAATTTCTAGTGGAGATTTCTAGCAGAAGGGAAGAGCCAGTGCAGAGTACCTGGTAAAGAATTATACCTGGAATCTTTGGGGAATATCAACAGGTTCAGTCTGATTAAACAAGTTGGGAGATTGAAAGGAGGTATGAAGAAAGAGAAGTCTGTGAAAAGTAAGGGAGAGGATAGGTGCAAAACGTTCTGTGCTTTGTAGATAACGTACTACTAAGAGACCATATATTACCATGGTTAAAAGCATAGACCCTGGAAAAAGACCTTCTGAGCTCAAAACATATACAACCACTGTTAACCAGATAATATGAAATAAGAAACTGAACCTCTGTACTTCAGTTTCTCCGTTTGTAAAATTCTTATGATAACACTGCCAACATCTAGGATTGGTCTTAGCTATTATTTTATACTATGAAAAGCCATAGACTTTTTGAGCCAAGTAGTGCTATAATCTGACTTAAAAGTTTACTCTGACTAGATTATTAATGCACTGTAAGAGGAAAACCTGAACAAGTAAAAGCAAAAACATAGGGAGCTAGTATATTCATGCAGGTGAGAGACTAAGAATACCTTGTCACAGTGATGTTGAGAACTTTTAGATTTTAGACAGTCTGAAGAAACACCAACAAGAGTTCGTGACTGATTGGATAAGAAACTATGTAAAAATGACAAGAGTTAAGGAAAATTTCAATATTTGTCACCTGAGCAATAGAAAGGATGGGATCACCTGGAATGGGAAGACTGGTGTAGAAAAAAAAATTGGGTGATAAAATCAGTATGTTTTGAAAGTGGAAATTTTGGGCCTCCTATTGCATGATGGTTAGACAGTTGGACAGTAAATATAAATATTGAATAGACAGTTGGGTTTGTGTGACTTGTGTTTAGGAAAAGGGATTGGGGTTTGAAATATACACTTTAAACAATCAGGATATAAATATTTAAAACCAAGAAATAGATGCATTTACCAACATAGTAAATACACCTATCCACACAGTCTAATTTCCAAAGGAGATACACATAGACACTTACTATAACATAACTGATGAATTGATGTGTTTTACAACATATGCCTGGAAGAAAAATCTTGACAATACAGTGATTTCCCTCATGAACCAGAAGTGTCATTAAATCGCACAAATTTCTTCTGAGGCAACCTTGTCATGGGGCATATTATTTGGCAAGTAGTAGATACTTGAAGCATAGAGAAAGCCAGCATCTATTTCTGAATCATGCTTATAGCATGAAAGGATAAATTGAGCAAAAGGTCAGTAGAGCAAAGCTGAGCAGAAAATCTCTCCTGCGGTGAACACAGACTTGCCACGGGTGTCACATTCAGCTTCTTGAGTAGCTTCAAAGTGTCACTATGAGCCATCCTCACCATCAACTGAAAAGACAGCCTCACAAATCAACCAGACCGCTAATACTGAATTCTTTAGGAGACGCCATGAAAGTAAGAAAATCCAGCAACTGTTTGCTGGTTTGTTACCGAGAATTTGCTTAAGGATGAACCGGGAATACATCATCAGGCAAAAAGATAAACCCTAAGTCGCATACAAAACTTTGCACCTGCAACACAGATGGGATAATTTGATAATGCAAAAAAGAATATTTTGAGGACTGAGAAAACATTTGCTTAATATAGCAAATCAATAACTAATGTAAGTATAGGTCTAAGGAGTTGACTGGCATATCATACATGCGGTGAGTGGCATGAACAGCTTTGAAATTTTCAAAAAGGATAGTGAAAAAGGAAACACGTGCAGGCATACCAAGGTCCTATTTACCAAGTTCTTTACTTCGATAAGCATATATTACTATTAAGAAGTATGTTTCTTAACGTAAGTGACAGTTTCTTTACAACACCATTTACAATTTGTTGTGTATTAGTGTAGTGTGATTGCAAGTGCTTATTTCTCCTGGAAAAGAAATACTAGATTTTCTACATGAAATATGATTATTAAAATATTTTGCAATAGTTTGCAAAAAAAAGGAAAGGAAATTCTGAATCCCAGAAGTAAGGAATGAACTGAGAACTAGACACAGAGGCAAATAAGATGATACAGCAGTCATTCCGTGAATTTATTGCAATAGTAATGGTTAGAATATGACACTTACAAGCCTACAAAATTCCTGCAGTAGGAACCATCAAAGGCCTTTAGTGTCAGTGATAAGGAAACCAACTCTGTCACCAGAGAAAACTAAGCTTGCCTCTGCCATGGCGCTGTGCATGGGGCAAAAATTCTCTCAAGAAATCAAAAGAATAGCCTTTGACATGTTTGAACGTAAATTTACACTATGCTTATAATATGGGGATATTGCAAGCTGAGAAGATAGCAATTAAAAAATGATCCTGGTGTGGTACAAACCCTAGGTGGCCTAGAAATCAAGCAAAATTGCTCTGGAGAGAGATATTAGTCCATGTAGGATTTATAAATGGGGAAAATCAAAAGAGGCCAGGTTAAGATGAACTCACTAGCTCAAAATCAGAAATTGAAACATACATGGTGACAGCGGTCAAGAGCACCAGCAGAATTTGAGCTGTTGCATTTAAAACCTGGAAGTAAGCCCCAAGAGCATGAGCTCCTATGAGGGCAGAAAGATTACACATACATGCATACTTACAGCTACCCTAAGTGTGTTTAAAAGGATCAAAGATATAACATTTGTCTTCTGGATAAATGCAGGAAGCTTGAAAAGACAGAAGCTTAATTTAGCAGTGGGGAAAGTTAGGAATGAAGTTAATATATCCCCACAGAACTTCCAGAAGCCATAGTAATTAGTGGCAGTAAATGCTGAAAGGTGTAGAGAAGGTGACCTTTAAAGCAGATGGACTGCTTCAAAGTCTAATTGAGAAGAAATTATACATAAGTATCTTCCCACTCCGTGCAGGCAGGAGATTGTAGCTTCCTTACTTAAGAGAAGACTGAAGGATTGTACTCTAGAGAGTATGAAATACAAATTCTTTTGTCTGGGAGTAAAAGTTGAAGGTTGGAAGACCATGCTCTTCACATGAGAATTAAAGAACACTCAAGGATTTTTTTTAATTTGGTATTCCAACTGGGAGACGGGTGTTCAACCTTGAGGCAGAAAATGGGCATTGAGTTCTATACAAATGTAAGGAAGTACAGCCAAATGGGGGAAAATATTATCATCAGAGACGACGAGAAGATCAATCTACAGTAAAAGATGGAGACGGCAGGTATTCCTACATGAGTCTTAGTTGAACATGCTTTTTAGTACCTCTATCTTATATGTAAGATAATGGGTCAACATCACCAGGAAAGCAGCTAATAAAAAAAAAGCTACTTAAGAATCAGTTTATTCATGGGGAAAAATACCACTTTTTACCCTTATAAGAGAATGCTGCATCTATCAAAAAGAATCTGATGTAAAAAATGAAACATATATATAATGCATGCTATATATGTATGTTATATTAATAAAGATCATATACACAGTATAACACACACACACACACACACACACACACACACACACACACGCACACACACTCTTTCAGTCTTCTAGTACACAACTGAAAAGAAAAGGTGAAAGCAGATGGTCTGGCTCTTGCTCCTGAGCCCAAGCGAAAGTATTCAATCTCCTGTTATTAGACTACAAATATCATACTCATCAAAGGTGCTCTATATTGTGATAACAAAGTTTCCTCTGTGACAGCCATGAGAGTGCTCTACTCAGAACTGTCTTCAAAAGAGAATCTGTGCTGGAAAGAATAAAGTCAGTTGGTAACCTTCAGCTGTCACAACTTCAGGATCCACTAAAGCATTTTATAAAAGCCACACTTGCCAGTTTATGCCCAACCAACGACAGAACATAGTGAGGGTACCTGAGCTATGACATTCCTGCCTAATATGTAAATCCTTTAATGGGATATCTTTGTTCTGGGGCTGCAATTATCCTGGCCAGTACCTGATCAGAGCTGCATTGCAGACTGACATTCTTTCAATCCAATTATTCTTCTTTTCTTCTCTCCTTGCATTGTGGTATGAAGGGCTCCTCACTTCTTTTTTTCTTCCATGTTTCCTGGCATAGAATTCTATTCATAATAATAATATCATTTAAAGTGAAAAGAAGGGGCATCTGGGTGATTCAGTCAGTTAAGTGTCCATCTCTGGATTTCTACTCAGGTCATGATCTCACGGTTCACAGGATCAGGCCCCAAGTTGGGCTCTGTGATGACAGCACGGAGCCTGCTCAGGATACTCTCTCTCCCTCCCTCTTTCCCTGCCCTATTAGCTTTCTCCCCACACCCCTATCTCAAAATAAATAAATAACATTAAGAAAATAAAGTGAAAACAAATATTTTCATGGCACAGAATTATCGTTGGGAGACCTAAACTAAAAAAAAAATTTATATGCATTTTTCAGACAAAAAGAAAGTAACAACAGATATAAATATAAATCTACATGAGAGAATCAAGTTCTACAAATAAAAACGAGTCAGAAGATATATTTTGCTTTACTCATTAATTTATATTGATTTAGAGTTCTTTTTATGGGCCACCTTATGACTTAATATTCCATGGACACTTGAATATTTTAGTGGTGGGTTGCATTTGTTCTTTAAATATCAGATCAGTTAGAGCTATAGAACTTAGGTTAACTTGATAGTATTGATCATATATCTGTACCTATACTCCTTTATGCACACTTGTGTATATAAAAGTGATATTAAAATATTTAGCATTTATAATAGATTTGATATTTCCACTTTTAGCAATGTCATTTTTCTCAAATATCTTGTAGCTCTGTTAATAGGTGCACACAGGATTGTTAGATTTGAATAATTGATCATTTATTTTTTATAAAATATTTTTTCAATCCTAGTGATGCATTTGACTTGAGATCCACTTTGTCAGATGCTAATATAGTCATTACAGCCTACTTTTGCTTCGTCTTAGGATACTATGTAATTTTTCAACGTTTTTATTTCAGCCACTGCTTCTTTTTATTTATAATATATCTCTAATGAGCAAGTATAACATGGTCTTATATGATCAAAAGACTGACCTGATTTTTTATTGATAATCTTAATTCAAACATATAGAATGAATAATTGATATGTTTGGGCTATGTCTCCCATCTTGGTTTTTGGTTTTGTGGATCCCATTTGTTCTTCGTTATTTTTCACTTGCCTGTTTGAGCCAAATCTATCCTATATTGACTTTAACTATGTCTTTGATTTGGTATGCTAGAGATTTTAATATGCAAATAATATTATTGTATGTCATAAGAATTTTGAAAACATATTAAAGTATATTTACTTTGTCCAAATACTTGACCAAAATTTTTATATTTTACTTTTTCCTACGTTATAAACATAATTTATTTTAAAGAAATAACTAGGGGGTGCACCTGGGTGGCACCATTGATTAGGCATCCAGCTTTGGATTAGACCATGATCTCATGGTCTGTGGGTTTGAGCCCTATTTTGGGCTCCAGGCCAACAGCTCAGATCTTGGAGCCTGCTTTGGATTCGCTATCTCCCTCTCACTCTCTCTCTGTCCCTCTCCCTGCTCACACTCCTCCTCTCTCTCTCTCTTTTTTGCTCTGTCAAAAATAAATACTAAAAGAGAAAAATCAAAAAACCCTAAATACAAAACTCTAAACATAAAAAGTATATAAATATAAAAAATACTAAAGAATGTTGTTATGTATTTCCTTAGAGATATCCCTTTCCAGGTGGTTTTTATTACATTCTTTAAATCTGGCTATTTAATTTTTCCCTTCACTTAAAGAACTTCTTTTAACCAATCCTTGTAGTTAATTTATTGGATAAAAATACCCTCAAGTTTTGTCTGGAAATATCCTTAGAGACCTATCAAAATTCAAGCAATATTTCCAGTGAATATAAAATTGTAGATAAAAACTTTTATTTTCTTTCTGCCATTTGGCATTCCATTTTCTCTAATTGGAAGGCATTAGTCATTCATTTTGTTGTCCTGCTATATGTAATAAGTCATTTTCCCATATTATTGAAGAACTACATTTTGTTTTAAATAATTTATGGTATGCTAGGTGTGATTTTATATACATATTGTTTGCTTGGAGTTTTGCTGAACTTCGTGTATATATGTATTAGTGTCTTTTATCAATTTGGAAATTTTCCATTCCTTATTTCTTCTAATAGTTCTTCTGACTTTTTGTATGTTTTCTCTCCTTCTTGGAAGCTAGTTATATATAGGTTTTCTATTAACTACTGTAGCACATTTTGGAAATGATCTGGTTTTTTTCAGATCTACTCCCTATTCTCTTTCTGTTCCACTTTGATAACTTATTTTTAACCAGTTGTAAAGTTCATTGGCCTTCCTATTCTGAATCTAGACTGAGGTTAAGTCTATGTAATAGAAAATCTTCCAACTTAAACATAGAGTATGACCAATAAAGTAACACACATGGAAAATTACAGTTGAGTACAATGCAATGAGAAAGCTTAGCATGCATGTATTTGATTTGTAGGAAAAAAAGAAGAAAATAGAGTATAAAGAATATCTAAAGATACACTCACCACAAATTTTCTAAAAGTGAAGAGATACCAAACACAAGTTAATAAAGTATTATAAACACCAAGCAGTGTAAATGAAAATAAAATGACAAATACAATCATTATAGTACAACATATGAAAAAAATAGAAAATTAAATTTAAAAATTTTAAATTAAGAACCAATAAAACTGACAATTGACTTTTCAATATTTTCAATGGAATCCAGAAGACAATGGAATTATATCATTAAAGCACTTTAAGGAATGCAAAATTCTATAAATATTCTTCAAAAATTAAGATAGTTTTAAACCAAAAAGGAAGTAATTTTAAATAATACCCCTACTCCACAATTCTAAAAAGGTGAAAGAAAATTACTATGGTCAAATATGTAAGTTTTAAAAATATATACTTCACAAGGAATTGATAATCAGGATAGAGATACTTGAAAATGTTAAATGAATGTTCCAGGTAGATGAGTGTTGATAAAATAAATTTAAATTAGACAAAGATAAATTCAGAGATTTAATATACAAAGAAGATAGCAGTGTAAAAGGAATAGAAGTAATCCTCTTACCACATTATATTTTGAAAGTGATGGGATTATATACATTTAATGGACATGAAAGGTTGAGGAGCAATGTCCAACCTGCCAGTATTTTGATCCAGGGGAAGTTCACAAAAATTGAAGCAGATTAAAAACAACCTTATATTTTGGGTTATATTGAAGCCAACATAGCCAAAAGGTAATTTGTTTTATTAAAATGCATTGTAAATAGTTGACATTAATTCAAATAAATGAATGAAAAGCAACAGCAAAAAAGTCAATAGCTTTTTGCAAATTCACTTCAAAATTTTTCTAGTTAGTGCCTTCTGGTGCACTTGAATCCAGATGAGTTATACACCTCAAAATGCCACGTCTATTTCCTTATATCCATAAGTGTGCATTTATTGGATTCTTTTCAAATGTGATACAAATATTGCCCAGATTTAGTTAATTTTCCCTCTCTATAACTACCAGTTAACCTTACTATCAATCTAAAATCCTCATCTTTCTTTGGATATTTAAAGTCTGATAGTATTTATCTCTACTTTGAGTATGTCTCAGGGCAATCAACATCCCAGAATAGAATGCCGTCCACTTCCTCTCATTTCTTAAAATGTTACCTCATTAGGGACATACAATAAAAGATCTAATGGAGTATGTACAGGTTTTAAACAAGAATATTCTACAGTAGAAATATAGCTCCTGGGTTTGTAACCAGCTAGAAGAATTAGGGAAAGTGTTTTGTTTGTTTTTGTTTTCTTCCCCAGGCAACAAAATATTAGTATAGACTAATTACATTAGTGCCCTTTATCTATAAAGTTTAATGTATCTCTGAAACGGATAAAAAAAAAAAGGTTTAACACTTTATTATTAGGAACTGTTCTCATAATAGGTAGCAAAATACCAACTCAAGCTATATTAATCAAAAATAGAGCAAGGTATAATAATGATGGTAAAGTAAATCAGAAAACTCAAAAAGTGCTGAGCTAAAATCAGAAATATAATTCCTTTCAAACTCCATTTGTGTGCCTTCCCCCCTCTCCCCCCCACACATCCTTTGTCTCACCTGCCCCATATCTGTTTGCTCCATTTTCAAGTTCACACATCAGAAAACAGCCACTATCAGTAAATTGACATCTCCACCATACCAGAAAGCAAGTATTAAAGAGGACAGAGGGATCTGGAAATGTTTGTTCAGTTACCCAAAGAGATACTCATTTGCATGTATTGTATCTGCATTGCAGTGTCATCCCATTTTAAATGAAAAGTCCCAAAGTAAACATAAAGTTAGAATGAAAATAGTTTCCAAAATAGCTTGGAGAAAGGGAGTTTCTAGGGGGGAAAAATGGTAAAGAATGAGAGAAACATGTCAGTTCTACCAAGATTACAATTTTTGTTCTCATTATGATTTGTGTGTGTATGTGTTTCTTTAAGACTTTTTAATAGTGAACTGGAATAATAACAGTGTCCAGTGAGTGCTTTAGACAAAAGTAATGGAAACAAAAATGGGACAAAATCAACTTCAAATTTTTTTTAAATTGGCCTTTGCTTAAATAAGCTGCATTATTGTTACATGAGAGTAAAAGAGGGTGTGTGTGTGTGTGTGTGTGTGTGTGTGTGTGTGTGTGTAATTTTGGTAATGATATATTTCAAAATATATTTTCATCAAGGTTCTATATTTCACTTTTGATTCCTTTTTCTGAATCATTACGTTGTTCTGCTATTTCCAGAATATAGCATAGTAACACAACTCCTTTGGTCCTTACTGAAATGCTAAGTAGCTGTTCTAAAAACTAGCATAAATCTTTTTAAAATTATGTTTTATTAAGCATGCATACACATGTATGCCTGTGTTAGGAAACAAATAGAAGGTGAAAGGTGAATGAAATTAAACAAAAAGACAACTCCTTAGAACAAAAGCATAAGTTATTGTTTTCTTTTTTTATGTTTTTTTATTTATTTTTGGGAGACAGAGAGAGACAGCATGAGCAGGGGAGGGTCAGAGAGAGAGGGAGATACAGAATCCGAAGCAGGCTCCAGTCTCTGAACTAGCTGTCAGCACAGAGCCTGTTGCGGGGCTTGAACCCACGAACCGTGAGATCATGACCTGAGCCAAAGCTGGAAGTCAGACGTTTAACCGACTGAGCCACCCAGGCACCCCAAGTTACTGTTTTCATTACACTTTCAGGCTTGAACATTGGAAGGAATACTTTAGAGTTGTATATCTGGTATCAAACAAAATCAAGAATCTGACTGCATAAAGCAAAGTACACTAGAGAGTGGGAGACGTCAGCTCCCATCCTGTCTCCTCAGGAGAAAGATGGTGGAAATAATATGAAAGTTGCCAGGATCTAAATATCCTTTTGACTCCTTCTGCTAAAACTGAGGTGTCTGATATATGTGTACATCTGAAGGCACTGTAGTTTAAATTGTGTTTTCAGAAGCTCCTAGAATAATCTTTGTAGTTAATATTTTATGGAGTAGTTATCCACCTGGAAGAATCTGATTCTGGAAGTAGAAATGCCATATTTGTACAAAATCAAACAGTTTCAGAAAATTCTTTGGTAGAAAAAGGCCATATGAGGGTTTCTGTGAGAAATTATTTTTAGAACAAACCTTTTCACTCTATTCAATACATAAGATGGGAATGTTGCCACCCACCAAGTACAAAAAAATACCAAATAACTGTTTCCTGTTCATCTTCTAGTTTTGCTTCATTTATCTTTTCAAATATCAGGATGTCATTCATCTCATTTAATTCTTTTTAAATTTTTAAAATGTTTATTATTTTTTTTAACTTTTTAGCTTTTTTTTTTGAGACAGAGCGTGAGTCGGGGAGGGGCTGAGAGAGAGAGAGAGAGAGAGAGAGAGAGAGAGAGAGAGAGAGAGAGACAGAATCTGATGCAGGCTCCAAGCTCTGAGCCATCAGCCCAGAGCCTGACACAGGCCTCGAACTCACAGACTGCAAGATCATTACCTGAGTTGAAGTCAGCTGATTAGCCAACTGAGCCACCCAGGTGCCTCTCATCTCATGTAATTCTTAACCAATACTCTGAGGTAAACTGTGTTTCGGTATTAATAGCCACATTTCAAATATAAAGATAGGACAAACAACTAATGTTTTAATAGCTTGACATGGTTACAAAAGGAAAACTAGATCATAGAGTTTGTATTTATTTCTATATCATTTTTTACTAGTGCCTCTCTGGTTTAGGTATAAAATGAGAACTGATTTTTTGAGAAATCTTCAGATAAAATGTGTTAAAAATACTCATTTGAGTAAATTTTAAAGACCAATTGGCTTTATCCAATGACTCCTGGATCAAGCAACATCCCATTTAGCAAATGGAAAGGAGAAATCCAAAAAGATGAACAAAATAGGAGACATTTATAGGCAGAAGGGGGCAGGAACAAGGAAAGAGTGAATTATCTCATCTTTTGGGGAGATGGGAAGGCCTATCAGGTGTAGTAGCTTCATTACACTGACCAGAAAATTTCAAATTGACTGTTTTAAGATAACTTTTCTGGGAGTGACTGATATTGCAATTAGGTTAAGTATGAAGTCTTGATTTACTGATGTAGGGTTTAGCACAAGTGACTCCACTATGGGCCTACTGTCTCTTCTTGTTTTAATTTCCTCCTTTTGCTCAAACTCTCGGATTGAGATATATGAACAAAACTTAAAGCATTCGCACCCCTCCCAGCCAGTGCCCTGAAGTTCTTATACTTTTTGTTGAGACTCTGTGTGGTATTCATGCTTTTTTTTTTTTTTGCTTAATTTCTGTGATATTTGTAAGCCACAACTTTATACCTACAAATTTTAATTCAGTCATTTTCTTCATACCTTTTCTAACATTTCAGTCTTAGAGAGATTATTTGGTGATTAGCAATTCCAAACATACATGTAAACCTGTTGAGAGAATATAGCACCACAGAGACTACTGTTGAGTTTTATAAGTTAAAGATATATGTGTGTGTGTGTATATACACACACAGATACACACATACATACACCTAATGTATGGTAATTATATACCTAATGCATGGAGTAAACTTAGGGTCCATGGTCTCCAAAACATGAATCAATCAAAATCAAATAAGTCAAAGAAAGACCCCATTAAAGAATTATCTTTTCAAGACAAGTGGCTTGCTCAGTGATCCTACAGTTCTGGAAGATACTGAGTTTTATTTTCTACAGAAATGTTAATCCTGGTGTAGGGAGGTGTTGGCCATAGAGCAATATCTCCTTACTCAGCTAAAAGATAATTAAGTGCTATCCGCTATCAAGAATGGCTTCGGCCAGAGTCTAAGAATGTTTGCTGGGCAGCTGTTATTTTAGCAGCTCTGCAATATCTTCAAGAGACAATGAGAGATTCCTGATCACAGTCTCATTTTCACCTATTCCTAGCCAAGGGAGCTATGATCTACCAAAGCTAAATTTGAAATTTGGCAATTTCCTTTTGAGTCTATGTCTCTGGACTAGAAAGATAAGAGCCATGAATGCCAGTAAATTTTAATGGTCTGTAGACAACACAACAGTTTTATTTTGGTTACCCATGCCTTGTGTCTCTTTCTTTATATACAGCATGGATGCAAAGTTCCCTGGGTTTGGGGTTATTCACCACAGACAGGGAAATAGAATCTCTAAGTTAGGTAGTTTGAGACAATAGAGGGGGAACAGAGTTTGTCCAGACAAACTGAGGCTTTTGGAAATCCCAAACTAGTTTGTGATAAGCAGAACTACAGAATATCTAATATCACTGCAAATCTAACAGTTGTTTGAAGGTTGGATTCCCCCCCCCCCACACACACACACTCCTTAGCCATGGACTGGGAGATAAAGATGATAGCATTACCTTTCCATGTAAATGCTAAAGTAAGAAAAGAGAGCAGAGAGAGGTTTGTGTGGCTATCATGTGAAGTCCTGATGTGGAACCTTGAGGGAAGGCACTCAATCTCACTGTCAGCTACTTCTCTTCCTAGCCAATTAGTTTTAGAGGTCGCCAGCATTCCTGTTGTATTACAGGTATTTTTATTAAGGTTAACCTTGGGTTTATATATAACATCCTTCATGTATAGCCGTCTATATTAAGTTGATAGTCTCTTATGTTAAAACACATTCTAAAAGCACTAAATTTTTACTTCCTCCCTATGTATTTTATGTATTTGAGGTCATATTTTACATTTTTTTATTTCCTGTATCCGTTGACTAATTTTTGTCCATACAATTGATTTTATATTTTTGTGTGTTTTAAAATCCATATTGGCTTTAAAATTGATTACCTTCAATGCATATTTTAAATGTAATTGTTTTCCTTCTATAATTTTCTTCCAGTTATGGCATTTCCCTTTCACTTAATGAATTCTAACATTCTTTTGAGGGTGGTTTAGTGGTGATGAATTCCTTTAATTTTGGGAAACTTTGTCTCACTTTCATCTCTGAGTGATGATCTTGCCAGGTAGTTTTTTGTTTGTATTTTTAGCATTTTGAATATATCATGCCACTTTCTTCTGATCTGCAGTTTCTTCTGGAAAAAAAAACAGCTGATAGTTTTATGGAGTTACTCTTGTTCTTCTCTCTTGCTTGTAATGTTCTCTCTTTATGTTTAATCTTGACATTTTGATTATTGTTTCTTGGTATAGATTTCCATAGGTTCATCTTGCTTGGGCTCTCTGTACTTCCTAAACCTGAACGTCTATTTCCTTCCTTAGGAAATGTTTCAGCCGGGATTTCTTCAAATAAGTTTTCTACTCTTTTATCTTTCCCTTCTTCTTCTGGGAATCCTATAATATGAATTTTATTTCACTTGATGTTTTCTCAGAGCTTCCTTAATCTATTTTCATTTTTATTTTTTTTCCTTTTTTCTATTCAGCTTGGGTGTTTGCCGGCACCCTGTCTTCCAGATTACTGATCGATTATTCTGCATCCTCTAATATGCTGTTAATTGCCTCTAGTACATTCTCCATTTCAATTACTGTATTCTTCAACTCTGATTTTTTTTGACCTCTTCTGTTGAACTTCTCATGAGTGCAGCCACTCTTATCTAAAGTTCGGTGAGCATCCTTATGAACATTACTTTGAACTCTTTATCAAGTAGATTGTATATCTCCATTTCATTCATTTCTTTCCTGGAGATTTATCTTGTTCTATTTCTTGGAACATATTCCTGTCTCTTCATTTTGTTTAACTTTCTGTGTTTGTTTCTATTA
Organism: Suricata suricatta; assembly: GCF_006229205.1. Taxonomy (NCBI): domain Eukaryota; kingdom Metazoa; phylum Chordata; class Mammalia; order Carnivora; family Herpestidae; genus Suricata; species Suricata suricatta. The sequence continues at coordinate 125,621,445 of NC_043705.1, read as the reverse complement.
ATTAAAGGGAGCAGCTACTTCTTCTAGTCCTAAAGGAACTACTTTGTATAGGAACATCCCTTGTATGGATTAGGTGCACCTGCAGGTCTGGTTGGCTTACTAAAATTTTACTGGACATGGGTTGGGATCCCAGAAACTCTGCACTTAAGCCAAGATGGTTGGTTGGTTGGAGATGAAGCGGGCATGGGCCAGTGGGTGCCAGAGTTCTCTGTGGAGGGAGCTTTCTGGTGGGACAGCAGGAGTAAAGCAGGTGCAGGCCTGATTCTGCAGGGGCACTCCAGGCAGGGGCAGCCCAGTGGGACGTCTGGAGCTAAGGCATACATAGGATGGATGGTCTCCAAATGCTCCACACAAAACTTTTGGTGGAATAGCTGTTGCTGAAACAGTTATTGGCCCTCCATTGGTTGAGTTGGTTAAGAGTTTGATTCTTAATTTCAGCTCAGGGTTATCATCTCACAGTTCGTGAGTTCAAGCCCCAGATTGGACTCTGTGCTGACAGTGTGGAATTTAGGATTCTCTCTATGCTCCTCACCTGATCATGTTCTCACTTTCTTTCAAAATAAACAAACATTTTAAAAAAAAGGAATTCTAGTATGTATGAAGGGAAAGATAATTCAGTGACCTCTAAAATAATGTATTATCATGAAATTTGTTTTCCTCATGTAATCCTTTTTTTCAGAGACTTTACAATAAAGAAACATAAAATTCTTGAGAATAGGTAGATAAATTATTCGACTTAGATTATCAGTCACTAAATATTGACTATGTGCAATTTAAAAGCCCATTTTTATTTTTCCTTTTTGATGTTTCCAAATAAATGGGTAATATTTAAATTGCAAATGTGTCAATGTAAATGTATAAAATGTAACTAATTTTTTTAAATTATAATTTAGATATTTTCTGAAAAATGGGAAAATTTCCTTTAAATGTCTAGCTGAAACTGGTAAATTATCAAATTGGGTTTTAACTCAATTCTTCAGATTTTGCATTTTTCCTATACAAAATTTGAATGATTATTTTTCATTTATGAATTCATTGTCTTAATCTTTGAAAAATGTTTCATTTAAAAATTAATATCTTTATAAAATTCATGTTTTTAAGACTAAAATAAAAATAGTCATTGGAACTTCAAATTGTAAAAATTCACATATACATTTTAAATGCTTTTTTTTTGTGCTTTCTCATATTCTATTTATTTTCTTTTTATGCCACTCTCTGCTTCCTGCCACTGTAAGGCAATATTTCTACTTCACACACAAATAAAGATAAGAAATACAGAATATTAATTAGATATGTTTAAAAAGTCAAAGTAGTTGAAAACCAATTTTGTGCTTAAATTATAAATTCTGTGACATTTTTGGTCTTTTTTTGGTTATTTTATTAAAGTGTAAATATTAGTAAACTTGACTAATAGTCATGGATTATTTTTCAATTACAAACCATTCAGATGATGGTTGCCTTTTATAATTTTCTGCACCTATTATTCCCATAAGCCACCCTATCTTAATTTTTTCATTGTTATAAAAGGAACTTTCTGAAGCATTAAAAAATATTAATTTTGTCTCATGTCTATCTCTAACCTGCAATAACTCATCAATGAATTTAAGCCTCTATATATGTTGCCTCTGTTGTTTCTTTCTTTCCATCTTTGTATATCAGCCTTTGTACCAGAATTTTGTGAGATAGTTCTCCATCTGCACTGTTAAAACTTTTTTTTTTAATGTTTTATTTATTTTGATACAAAGAGAGACAGAGCATGAGAGGGGGAGGGGCAGAGAGAGAAGGAGACACAGAACCGGAAGCAGGCTCCAGGCTCTGAGCCGGCTGTCAGCACAGAGCCCGACGCGGGGCTCGAAACCACGAACGTGAGATCTGACCTGAGCCGAAGTTGGAGGCTTAACCGACCGAGCCACCCAGGCGCCCCTCCATCTGCACTGTTAAATATTATAACAACTATCAAATACTGACTAGCTGTTAATCATTCAAAATAGGCTATACTTCAGATTCTGTGTCTCCTTCTCTCTCTCTGCCCCTCCCCTGCTTGTGCTCTGTCTCTCTGTTTCAAAAATAAACTATTGATAAATTTAAAAAAATAAGCTAGCATAGCTGAGTAACTAAATTTTAAAATTTATTTAATTTGATTTAATTGGAATGTAAATACTTTTATGTGGCTAATGACTCATACTCAACCGTGCAGTGTAACATCCCTTTATTATTTCTTATTTTCTCATTCTGTCTCCTCTGTGTTGGTCTCTGTTTCTCTCTTGTCACTATCTCTAATTCTGAGTAGTATTTTTTTTAGAATTTAGGATTATTTGCTTAACTCAAATCAAAGGCAGAAGCTTATACTTTAAATTAAAGTTTCAGGAGGCACTGATCTTGTTTGTAACTTTAACTCCCCTTTCAGCACCTCTATAAACTGCCGACAGGAGCTGTTTGGATATTTTGCTGGTAAAATTGTGACAAACTCTGAGAAGATTTATCATACACATTTTTTTTTTTGGTCATTGTTCTTGAACTCCACAAAAATAAGAAGCCTAAAGGACACTTTCAAGTTCATGGGATTTTTTTTTTAATTTATTTTTGAGAGACAGAGAGAGACATATTGAGCAGGGGAGGGTCAGAGAGAAAGAGGGAGACACAGAACAGAACGTGAAGCCGGCTCCAGCTAGTTATCAGCACAGAGCCCAACGTGGGGCTTGAACCCTCAAACTGTGAGATCATGACCTGAGCTAAAGCCGGATGGTTAACTGAATGAGCCACCCAGACGCCCCTCATGATTTTTGAAGTGAGCTAAATACAAGGAAATTTTACAAATGACTTTAAACTTGTACAACATAGGGCTTTACTCTTGGCTTTTATTTTTATTTTATACTTGCCAACACTGTTCTTCACAGGGTTTGACCTAGTCACTCACAAAAGTCAAAGGTTTTGTATCTTCTTATCTTTCGTAGACTATATCCATTAAAATGTGTCTTTAATTTAGTCTTAAAGTTTTCTTAAGCCACGTATAAAATCTGACGTCTTATATTTTAAAGATTGAGTGAAGTCTTGATTAAAGAAAACACCATTCAATTTTAAATTTGAGAGCACTATTTCCAACACCACTTGTATTACAAAGCTGTTTACTTTTTACATATCATATTTCATTTAGTTTTTTTATTTTAATTCTAGTGTAGTTAACATGCATTGTTATATTAGTTTCAGTTGTACAATATAGTGATTAAACTATTCTGTGCATTACTCATTGATCATCATAAGTGTATCCTTTTTAATGTTTATTTTGAGAGGGGAGGGAGAAAGCATGAGCAGGGAGGGACAGAAAGAGAGGGAGAAAGAGAATCCCAAGCAGAACCCACACTCTTGTGCAGAATCGGATATAGGGCTTGATCCCATGAACCATGAGATAATGATCTGAGCCAAAATCAATACCTGGATGTTTAACTAACTGAGGAACACCCAGGCGCCTCATTTCACCCATGCCCCTACAAAACTCCCCTCTGGTAACCGTCAGTTCTCTGTAGTTAAGAGTCTGTTTCTTAGTTTTCCCTCTCATTTTCTCTCTCCTTTACTAATTTTTTTCTGTTTCTTAAATTTTACATAGGAATTCAATTAAATGGTATTTGTTTTCTCTGATTTATTTCACTTAGTATTATACTCTGTAACTCCATCCATGTTGTAAATGGCAAGATTTCATTATTTTTAGTGGCTAAAAAAGTGTGTGTGTGTGTGTATGTGTGTGTGCATCACACCTTCTTCACTCACCTATGCATAGACAATTGTGTTGTTTCTATAACTGGACTACTCTAATGCTGTATAAACATTAGGGTAAATATATCTGGTTGAATTAGTGTTTTTTTGTCTTTTGGGGTAAATACTCAGTAGTATGATTCCTGGATCATAGCGTAGTTCTATTTTTAACTTATTGAGGAATCTCCATACTGCTTTCGAGAATTGCTGCACCAGTTTGCATTTCTGCTAATAGTGCAAAAGTGTTCCTTTTTCTCCAATCATCACCAACACTTATTGTTTCTTGTATTCTTGATTTTAGCCTGAAAAGTGTAAGGTGGTATCTCATTGTAACTTTGATTTGCGTTTCCCTCATGATGAGTTATGTTTAACATCTTTTCATGTGCTGTTGGCCATCTGTATGTCGTCTTTGAGAAAGTGTATGTTAATATATTCTGTCCATTTTTAAATTGGATTATTTGTTTTTTAGGAGTTGGGTTGTATTTTAAATATTTTGGATATGAACCTTTATCAGAGATGTCATTTGCAAATAACTTCTCCTATTTAGTAGGTTACCTTTTAGCTTTGTTGATTGTTTTCTTTGCTCTGCAGAAGGCTTTAATTTTGGTGTAGTTGCAATAGTTAATCTTTGCTTTTAGTCCCCTTGCTTCAGAACAGACATATCTAGAAAAATGTTGATATGGCTGATGTCAGAGAAATTACTGCCTGTACTCTCTTCTAGGATTTTTATGGTTTCAAGCGTCTCATTTAGGTCTTTCATCCATTTTGAGCTTATTTTTGTTTATAGTGTAAGAAAAGTATACACTTTCATTCTTTTGCATGTAGCTATCTAGTTTACCAAGAGCCTTTGTTGAAGAGACTGTCTTTTCCTCATTGTATATTATTTTATTCTATGTTAAAGATTAATTGACTAGGGGCAGCTGAGTGGTTCAGGCAGTTAAGTGTTCAACTCTTGATTTCGTCTCAAGTCATGATCTCGCAGTTTTGTGAGTTTGAGCCCCACATTGGTCTGTGGTGTGAAGTCTGCTCTCTCTCTGTCTGTCTGTCTCTCTCCTTCTCTCCCTCTCTCTCCTTACCCCCTAGTCATGCTCCGTCTCAAAATAAATTAAACTTTTAAAAAAGATTAATTGACTATATAATTGTGGGTTTAACTCTGGTTTTTCTATTCCATTCCATTGATTTATTAGTCTATTTTTGTGCCAATACCATAGTGTATTGATTGCTACAGCTTTGCAATATAACTTGAAGTCTGGAATTGTGATACTTCCAGTTGTTCTTTTTCAAGATTCCTTTGGTTATCCAGAGTCTTTTGTGGTTCTATACATTTTTAGGATTTTTCTAACACTGAAAAAAATGCTGTTAGTATTTTGATAGAGATTTCACTAAATCTATAGACTGTTTGGAGCAATATGGGCATTTTAACAATATTGTTCCATTACATGACCATGGAATGTTTTTCCATTTCTTTATGTTGTCTCCAATTTCTTTCATCAATGTATTACAGCTTTCAGAGGAAGATCTTATACCTGTTAAGTTTATTACTAGGCATTTTATTATTTTGGATGTAACTGTAAATTACATTATTATTTTATTAATTTCTATTTTGTTGCTTCACTTTTAGTATATAGGAATGCAACAAATTTCTGTACATTGATTTTTTTGTATCCTGTGACTTTATTGAAGACCTTCATCAGTTCTAGTGGTTTTTGGAAGAGTCTTTAGTGTTTCCTATATATAGTATCATGTCATCTACAAATAGTGAAAATTTTACTCCTTATTTACTAATTTGGATGATTTTTAGTTCCTTTTCTTATTGTCTGGCTAGGGCTTCCTGTCCTGTGTTGAATGCAAGTGGTAAGAGTGGACATTCTCGTCTTATTCCTGACTTTAGGAGTAAAGCCCTCAGTTTTTCCCCACTGAGTATGATGTTCTGGGTTTTTCATGTAAGACTTTATGTTGTTGAGGGTGTTATTGTGAATAGATGCTATCCTTTGTCAAACGCTTTTTCTGCCCCTATTGAAATGGTCATTTGGTTTTTATTCTTTATCTAGTTAATGTGATTGATTTGTGAATAATGAATCACCCTCTTGCATCCCGGGAATATCTCCTACTTGATATTGGTGAATAATTTTTTTAATGTATGATAGGATTCAGTTTTCTGGAAGCTTCTTGAGGATTTTTGCATCTATGTTTATCAGAGATATTGGCCTGTAATTTCCTTTTTTGGTGATACCCTTATTTAGTTTTGGTATCAGGGTAATAAAGGCCTCATAGAATAAATCTGGGGTGGGTGGAGTCAACCTTGCAGAGAAGTAGAGGGACTGATATTCCTTCATCCCACAATCACAATAGTATTCAGGTCAGAAGACTTGAGCCAGAGACATCACCACAAGCATGAAACCTACAGATAACAAAATGACACTGAGTCCATATATTTCAATAATAACTGAAGGTAAATTGACTAAATGCCCCAATCAAAAGACAAAGAGTATTAGAATGAATTTTTAAAACCAAGATCTGTCTACATGCTATCTATAAGAGACGCATTTTGGACCTGAGGACACCTTCAGATTGAAAGCAAGGGCATGAAGAACCATATATCATGCTATTAGAAGTTAAAAGAAAGCTGGAGTAGCCATACTTTTATCAGACTTTGATTTTAAACTAAAGACTGTGACAAGAGATGAAGAAGGGTATTATAATTATGGGGTCTATCCATCAGAAGAGCTAACAATTGTTAAGTGTTTATGCTCCCAACTTGAGGTCTGCCAAATTTATAAATCAATTAATCACATACATAAGCAATCTTATTGGTAAGAATATGGTAATTGCAGGGGACTTTACTACTCTACTTACAGAAATAGAGTGATCATCTAGGCAGAAAATCAATAAAGAAACAATTATCCTTAGTTATACACTGGACAAGATGGATTTTTACTTAGAGCTTTTCATCCAAAATCAGCAGAATACACATTCTTCTTGAGGGCACATGGAACATTCTACAAGATAGATCACATACTGGGTCACAAAACATTCCTCAATAAATATAAAATAATTGAGATCATACCATGCATATTTTCAGATCACAATGCTATGAAACTTGAAATCAACCACAAGAAAAAACTTGAAATCAACCACAAGAAAAAAGCCTCCAGATGCATGGAGATTAAAGAACAGTCTACTAAAGATTTAATGGGGCAATCAGGTAATTAAGGAAGAAATTTATAAAATATATGGAAGCAAATGAAAACAAAAATATGACCACCCAAACCCTTTGGGATACAGCAAAAGGCAGTCATAAGGAGAAAATACATTACAATCCAGGCCTATCTCAAGAAACAAGAAAAATCCCAGATACAAAACCTAAACTCACAGCTAAAGGAACTAGAATCAGAAAAGCAAAGAAACCCCAAACCCAGCAGAAGAGAAATAATAAAGATTAGAGCAGAAATAAACAATATGAAACAGGAAGAAATAGAAAATTTGAAAGACCCATAACCAGTGAAGAAATTGAATCTGTTATCAAAAATCTCCCAACAAATGAGTCCGGATCAGATGACTTCCCAGGAGAATTCTATGAGACATTTAAAGCAGAGTTAATACCTATCCTTCTCCAGCTGTTCAAAAAAAAAAAAAAATAGAAAGGGAAAAGAAGTCTTCTGTACTCTTACTATGAAGCCAGCATTACCTTGATTTCCAAACCAGAAAGAAACCCCACTAAAAAGGAGAATTACAGGCCAATATCCCTGATGAACATGGATGCAAAAATTCTCAGCAAGATACTAGCAAATTGAAATCAACAGTATTTAATAGAATTATTCACCATGATCAAGTGGGATTATTCCTACACTACAGAACTGGTTCAATACTTGCGAATTAATCGATGTGATATATCAGATTTATAGAAGAAATTATAACAATCCTATGATCCTGTGAGTAAATGAAGCAAAATCATTTGACAAAATATAGCATCCTTTCTTAATAAAAATCCTCAAGAAAATCGGGATAGAAGGACATACCTGAACATCATAAAAGCCATATATGAAAAGCCCACAGCCAATATCATCCTTAATGAGGAAAAATTGAGAGCTTTCCTCCTGAGATTAGGAACACAACAGGGATATCCACTCTCACCACTGTTGTTTAGTGTTGGAAATTCTAGCCTCAGCAATCAAACAAAATGAAATAAAAGGCATTAGAATTGGCAAAGAAGTCATACTTTCGCTTTTCACAGATGATGTGATACTCTACATGGAAAACCACAAAGACCCCACCAAAAAGCTGCTAAAACTGATACATGAACTCAGCACAGTTGTAGGATACAAAACAAATGTACAGAAATCAGTTGAATTTCTATACACCAATAATGAAGCAACAGAAATAAAAATCAAGAAATCAATCCCATTCACAATTGCACCTGGAACCATAAAATATCTAGGAATAAACATAACCAAAGATGTAAAATATTTGTATGCTGAAAACTATACAAAACTTATAAAAGAAATTGAAGACGCAAATGGATAAAGACTTCATGCTCATGGATTAGAAGAACACATTTTGTTAAAATGTCAATACTAACCAAAGCAATCTACACATTCAATGCAATCCCAAACAAATTTCACTGGCATTCTTCTCAGAGCTAGAACAAATAATCCTAAAACTTGAATGGAACCACAAAAGACCCTGAATACCCAAATTAATGTTAAAAAAGAAAACCAAAGTGGGAGGTGTCGTAATCCCAGACGTCAGCCTCTACTACAAAGCTGTAATTATTAAGACCATATGATATTGGCACAAAACAGACACATAGACCAATAGAATAGAATAGAGAATGCAGAATTGGGCTCACAAATGTATGGTCAACTCATCTTTGAAAAAGCAGGAATGAGTATCCAATTAAAAAATTCTCTTTAGCAAATGGTACTGGGATAACTGGACAGCAACTTACAGAAAAATGAACCTGGAATACTTTCTTAAGCTATATACAAAAATAAACTCAAAATGGATGAAAGACCTAAATGTAAGCAGGAAACCATCAAAACCCTAGAGGAGAAACAGGCAACAGACTCTTTTACCTCAGCCACAGCAACTTCTTACTTGACATGTCTCAGCAGGCAAGGGAATTAAAAGCAAAAATGAACTGTTGGGAACTCATCAAGATAAAAAGCTTCTGCACTGCAAAGAAAACAATCCCAATAAAACTAAAAGGCAACCAACAGAATAGAAGAAGATATTTACAAATGTCTTATCAGATAAATGGTTAGGATCCAGAATCTATAAAGAACTTACCAAATTAAACAACTGAAAAACAAATAATCCAGTAAAGAAATGGGCATAAGACATTCTTTTCCAAAGAAGACATACAGATGTTCAAGAGACACATGAAAAGATGCTCATCATCAGGGAAATAAAAATCAAAACCACACTGAGATATCAGCTCACACCAGTCAGAGTTGCTAAAAATTAACTCAGGAAACAACAGATGTTGGCAAGGTTGTGGAGAAATGGGAAACCTCTTGTACTGTTGGTGGGAAATCAAACTGGTGCAGCTTCTCTGGAAGACATTGTGGAGGTTCCTCAAAAAATGTAAAATAGAATTACCCTATGACCCAGAAATAGTGCTGCTAGGAATTTATCCAAAGTGCATATGAGTGCTGATTCATAGGGACAAATGTACCTCAATGTTTATTGCAGTACTACCAACAAGAGCCAAATTATTGAAAGAATCCAATTTCCATCAATTAATGAATGGATAAAGAAGATATGGTTTATATATATACAATAGAATACTACTTGGCAATGAGAAAGAATGAAATCTTGCCATTGCAACATCGTGAATGGAACTGAAGGATATTATACTAAGTGAAATAAGTCAGTCAGAGAAAGACAGATACCATATATTTTCACTCATAGGTGGAACTTGAGAGACTTAACAGAAGGCTGTGGGGGAAGGGAAGGGTAAAAAATAGTTTCTAACAGAAAGAGAGGCAAACCATAAGAGGTTCTTAAATACAGAAAGCAAAATGAGGGTGGAAGGGTGGAAGGGTGGGAGGGGAGGAAGATTGGGTGATGGGCATTGAGAAGTGTACTTGTTGGGATGAGTACTGGGTATTGTATGTAAGTGATGAATTACAGGAATCTAACCCCAAAACCAAGAACGTACTGCATACACTGTATGTTAACTAACTTGAGAATAAATTATATTTAAAAAAAATAAATCTGGAAATTTTCCTTCTTCTATGTTTTAGAGAAGTTTGAAAACACTAGGTATTAACTCTTCTTTAAATGTTTGATTAAAAATATATATATTTAATTAACTTATGAAGTCATCTACTCCTGGGCTATCATTTATTGGAAGTTTTTTTTTATTACTGATTTGATTGTAATTTGTTATTGATCTGTTCAAATTTCTACTTCTTCCTGTTTCAATCAGTTTGGAGAGGTCATATTTCTCTAGGAATTTATTCATTTCTATTAGGTTGTCCAATTTTTGGCATGTAATTTTTCATAATCTCTTAAAATTGTTGGTATTTCTGTGGTGTGGTTATTTATCCTTTTTCATTTGTGATTTTGTTTGAATCTTCTATTTTATGAGTCTTGCTAGAGGTTTATCAATTTTATTGATCTTTTTGGAGAACCAGAGCTGTTTACTTTTCAAATATTAGATCCATGGGCAATATTATTTTTATGTACATACACTGTAGAATTTACTGCTTTAAAAAAAGTTAATGTATTCATGAAGCAAAAAATCAATAAAAGCATTTAAATATTTTATCTAACACTGTTAAGAACACATGAAAAAATTTTTTTATTTTTATTTAATTTTGACAGAGTATGAGTGTGGGGCAGAGAGAGAGAGAGAGAGAGAGAGAGAGAATCTGAAGCAGAATCCAGGCTCTGAGCTGTCAGCCTAGAACCCAATGTGGGGCTCAAACTCACAAGCCAGGAGATCATGACTTGAGTCAAAGTCAGAAGTTTAACCCACTGAGTCACCCTGGAGCCCCAAGAACACACTAAGGATTTTTTAAAAAGGACTAACTAGGCTTAGTTCCAATCAGACTGGTGAATACATAAGAATTTCATGTTGAATTGTGATTTTTTAGTTAAATAATTCTACTATTTTAAAATATGTGATCAGTACTTCCTAAATGAGTTTTCCTTTGCATTAAAAATGTTATTTTTCCATTTTTGTCATGCACACATATACAAATACATAGGTTTTCAAACTTGTATGCTGGGTTTGAAATCTCCTAAAACTAGTAATATTTAAAAATGTTTCCAAACTCATGTCCTGAATTTGAAAAGTCCCTAAAGCCAATGAAATGAGTTTTGCTCCCTTTGAACTAAAATACACTACTTGTTATCTACTTAGTTGAAAACACTGTTCCAAGATTACAATTAGTAAAATTTATGTCTTTCTTTGGATTTTTTCTTTTTTGTTTTGTTTTGTGTTATTTTTAGATTTTTTAATGGAGGTATTTGTGTTTCATAACTTTTTGAAATAATTTTCAGAAATTATTAAAGAACAGATTCAACATTTAAAATTAATTTCTGTATACATTTGCATTTATGTATCAATGTTAAGATTCCAGGGAAAACCATATTTCTCAAATATTACTAAAACAGGTCATTTTTATCACAAGATAAAATCAATGACTTTAATGATTTTTAAAAGCCTCACTTATCATCCTATCAACAGTGACCAAAATATATTTGTATTTACAGAAGCTAAAATTATGTACAGAGTGTTTTTGCTACTCTAACTTCAGGTAGTGGGTAAGTAAGAATGGCAGCACAATACAGTGTGTGGCAGAATAAAGTCAGATTGCAAAAATCCATTAGATCCTGAAGTCACCATTCAGCATATAAATGTACCAAACTCTGTTGACAAGCGCATGACAAAATGGCTAGCTCAACTTAGTGGAAACCATAGAAGTATGACCATGATTCAAATTGGCGTCTTAGTTATTTAACAATTTACTATGTGTTGCAGATTTGGTGGGTATCTTCTAAGCATCACAGCAAATAGTAAAGCAATATCTGGGAATACTAAATATGTATACTCCATTTTATTTCTTATATAGACTATTGTCTCTTCTAAATAAGAAAATTAAAAAACTGTCAATGGTAGCTAAGAGTTTTACATATACTATGTCTATATATGTTGCGTTCTTAATGTTATTTTAATATTCCCCATGTGTTTGCTGAAAACTCAGGCCAATTGTAACAGTTGTGTTTGTGGACAGTTCATTGTTTCCAAATTTATGGATTCAATTTTATTCTATAAATATTTGTGAGAACTCACTTTCTGCCATACGCTATGACAGGTCCTGGCCCCCCCCAAAAGAATGAGGTATAGTCACTATCATTAATAAAGTAGCTACTATACCAGGTGATGGAGTTGTACAACAGAGTAGAGAAAGGAATTCAGTCTTCAGTATCTCATTTCCTACAGAAGTGTGAAGGCAGAACACATTAAGGTAGAAATATTGGCAGTTATATTAGATGTTATCAGCAAAAATAGAATGTCAGTCATTAAAAAAAAAAAATCTCCAGATCCAATTAAGAGAGCACAATTCCACCAAACTACAAATACTAATCTTGTCACAAGTGCCTTCAAATGGATTATAACTATTGGTTTGATAATGTGGGCAGCTTGGTTACAGAACACTATCCTTAAATGCAGAGTTTAATTACAGTGACACTGGATGGAAATATTTGAACCTTACTGAGAATAGTTGAGTGACAGGTACTCACATAGATCTGCATAGGTATCAAGAGGGCAGAATAACAGTCTGATTGATGTCATTTTCCAATCCTGATCTCAAGTCTGTTACATAAAAATTGTAAGGTGTCTTGACTACATTATATGCTGTATAGAATATTAAGTTTCAATTTCTTGTTTCCTAAAGTTGACATGTTTTATATTATAAAATAAAAATGATTCATCTCTAGCAAAAGTAATCAACATAGAGGAAAAATAAGGTATTTCATTTTAATTAAAAAAGAGTGATAAGTTAAAAGGGAAGATTGTAGAAAATTATTGGCAAATAGATTGATATTTGTGCTGAATAGTTTTTTTAGATTTCAATTTTATATTTTAGGATATTTAGATTAGCCAAATCATATACAAGGTTTCTTCATATGTCTATTAACAATATTTCACATTTCTTGACATATTATTTTAGACACATGTGCTTAAATAATCCCCCAAAATGGAAGTTGGATATTGATATATTAGACTTTAAATTCAGAGTCATGGAATCGTGTCTTATTTCCTTTGTATTCTACAGAGATTATTTTGCAGATAAATTACTTCTTTACAAAGTTATAAGGTTTAATAAATATTTGAATGAAGTAACAAGGGAAATATAAAGTTATATTTTTTAGCTCGTCCATGCATTTAGTATATATTCTCATTGACATTTTAGAGGATAATCTCAAACGCAATACTTAGGAAACTATAATACAATAGAAGTCATGGAATATATTTGAATGTTGTGTAATTGGAATTAGACAGGAGTTTTCCATGAAAGAACCATGTATTTCATTGAAATCTTGAGATATTTTTTGTTATTAAAATATGAGCCACCGTGTTCTAACACATTCTTTTCCCCAAATAGTCTGCGACTTGATAAATTTTAATGTGCACTTTCATTAGTCTTAGTCTTTCCTCATGAGGGCTCACAGTCTTATTCTTGAACTCAATGCTGCCTATAGCCTGGGGTGATGTTTTTATTATTGATAAAATAATGTCAATATAATTGGTTATATTTTTCTCACAAATACTATATAATGTACTGGATGCTGAAGAACTGAAAATTTCCAAGTGACTCTTGTTAAACATTAGCCTCATCTATTTTTCACAATGCCTAACATTGTAACCGACTTACCAATGGAGGCTAAAATTGACCAGATCTGCTGACCTTCTGTCTTCACATATGATCCCATGTTTATTATACCCTCATACAAATACTCAAAAACAAAATGAGTGGAACTGATCTTCTCTAATCCACTATATATGCACACATTAGTTATATGTAAAATATATACATACATGTATATACACTAATAGAGCAGGACATATTATACTATATCCTGCACTCAGAAGTCACCCTAAAATAATACCATATTGCAATATTTAATACAGCTTGAGATAATTTTTATGTGCTATCTCTTCTTACACAGTACAGAAGGTCCTGAATTTACCATTTTTGACCTTTACAGTGGTGTAAAGGTAATGTGCATTCAGCAGAAACCATTCTCTGAATTTTGAATTTGGATCTTGAAGGCTAGTGATAGGCACTATAACACTCTCTCAAGATGCTGGGCAGCAGTAGCAAGCCATAGCTTCTAGTCAGCCACATAATCATAAGGCCAAAAACAGATTCACTTAAAACTATTCTGTACCGATACAACTGTTCTGATTTTCACTTCTAGAGCAGTGTTCAATAAATTATGAAAGTGTTCAACACTTTATTATATAATGGGCTTCATGTCAATTGATTTTGTCCAATTGTGGACAAATGTAAGTGTTTTGAAGATGTTTAAGTTAGGTTAGGCTAAGCTATATGATGTTCATTTGTTTAGGCATATTAAACACATTTTTTAGTGATTTTTTGACAAGATATTTTCAACTTATAGAGAGTTTATCATGAGGTAATCACGTTATAAGTCAAAGCAGATATAATACTTTGTGTATAACTACTCTATGCTCATAATATTTGTTGTCATTAGATTTAGGTCACTTAAACATCAATGGTGCTTGTCAAATATTTTATGGTGAGTTGCAGCAATGTTCAAAAAGATGGTGGTAAACTTCAAGTTATTTCTAACTCACAGAATTGTAACTTTATCTTCAGAAACCAAGAAAGAAGAGATAGAAAAACACTGAGGATAGTTCTTTTTTAACTTTGCAATTAAAAAAAATTCTGTCTCTGTATCATGGTAATTATAATTATTAGTTATTCATTTGATATCAATTCGCAGTGAAAGGCATTATTACTTATATGTATTTCAAAAGTATACATTTTTAAAGACCTGAGTAAAACTCTTGTTATTGATTCTACTTTAAATGACTGATCAGCTCCATTTTAGAGATAAAAAATAGAGGGTATTTGTTTGAGGAAATTTATTATCTATAAATTTGTAATATTTATTTCTAAAATTTTACAAGATAAATTATGAGAAATAAGTTAAAGTTAAATAAAAAACAATTTCCCTTCATTTATAAAACGATTTATTGTTTTTAAAAAAAAATTTGTTTGTTCATCTTTGAAGGAGAGAAGAGTAGAAAGAGAGAGGCAGATAGAGTGTGAGCAGGTAAGGGGCAGAGAGAGAGGGAGACACAGAATCCTTAGCAGGCTCCAATCTTTGAGCTATTAGCACAGAGTCCAATGTGGGGCTCAAACCCACAAACTATGAAATCATGACCAGAGGTGAATTTGGACCCTAAACCGACTGAGCCACCAGCTGCCTCTATTATTTTCTTAATATTTTGGCTCCAGAGAGGATAACAGTGAATGTTAATTGAAAATGTTAATTGAGTGTTCTATTCATAAGGAGTTTAAAATATTATTAAGAATGGTAATCTAACATAGAAGAACGGCTAGGCATAAAAAATCTAGGATTGTATGCTCCAGTATGGTATGGTGGTAAGCCCTGAGACTCTGCTGCTCTATTCAAGGAAGCCACTATTTAGTCAGACTAAAACCATTAAACTTCATGCCAGGATAGGTATGATCCTAGTTTGGGAAATAAGAACATTGAAATTCAGAGAAATGTGGTGATTTTTTGCAAGGTTGAGTGGCATAGTAGTGAGATTATTATATTAATAGTGGGATCAGAAACAAAAGTTTGTACTTCAACTTCAGTAGATCACACTCTTTTCTAAGAAAGTTCTAACTATATATGGGTGATGTCCATATACTTTTTCAAGGCAGGCTACAATGACCTCCACTCCACCTAAAATCCCTTGCTAGCATTGACAGTAATGTCCAGTGCCATTTTCGATAGCCTAACACAAATTGTCCATATTGGCCTATTGGACTTACTTAGATAATGAGGATATGACACACTATAGCAATGATTTAATAGTATATAAGTATAAAATTTCATGTTAACAGAGTACTAGATTCCAACAGGCTATCATTTCTGTTGATCAAAACAAAAAAGCATGAGAAATTACAAAAATGCTATTTTATAGGAAACAGCTAAAGAAAAATCATGAAATAAAGTCTCAAAGAGGAAGGAATTATTCATAAGTAAATTCATAGTTCATCACAGTTAGATATTTTTTCAGGAATTGTAAAGCAGACCTAGTCCAATTTCCTAGTCATGCCATTTTTTAAATGGTGCAAGCAAATGAATTATGAACATTGAAATTGGCTTGTAAATTAGGGGCTCCCTCTATTTTTGTTAATATAGAAACATATTTTGCTTATATCAAGTGATAATTATTTTAAAGGAAATTTAACCATCATTAGCAATAAATATAGTACCATTTTAATACGTGTGTAGTTTATAAATATTTATAAATATACGTGTCTTGTTTTTTAAATACATGATGTGTATTCATTATGTTTTTGTGCATACATGACATCATGCTTATATGACATCGTGCATTTACCACATGCATAGATACACAAAATCTCATGTAAACACACAGACACACACAAATGTTTATGCATGAGTAAATACCCATGCAGCAAGCTAGATGGCCATATAACATATATAGATGTAAATTTACATTAGAATCCATGGATTATGATCCCATTTAAATCTTGAGAACTCTAGGAACAATACTGTATCTGACACATCGGATATTATTTTTCTCTTATTGTGTAGATTTATTTGTTAGTAAATATATTGTATATAATCTTCCATCTTCCTAAGCTACTTATGAAAATGGCACTGGTAAGTGACAAATGATAATAGAGGAAAATGAGTTTTGTCAAAGAACACCGCTATTATGTTCAGTAAAGTTTGAAATACGTTTCATAAGTGTTTAGTTAAATACTTAACAGTCAAAAAAGTTTCCTTAATTTTGGTAATGTGCTTTGCTGACTAAATAGGCATTCTGTTTATTATTTTTGAAGTATAGTTGACATGCATTAATTTTAGGTGTAAAACAGTAATTCATGAGTTATAAACATTAAAAAGTGATAACAACATAACTTTAGCTACTATGTGTCACCCTACAAAACTGCTAAATATTATAAATTATATTCCCTCTGCTGTACATTGCTTCACCATGTCTTATTTATTTTGTTAAACTGGAAGTTTGTACCTTTTACCCCCCCTTCTTTTATTTTATCTATCCTTATACTCCTCTTTCCTGTGGCAACCCGGGATTGTTTTCTCTATCTATGAGTTTATTTCTGTTTTGTTTGTTCTTTCGTTGTTTTTCAGATACAAATATATGTGAAATCATATATTTGTTTTTCTCTGGCTTATTTTATTTGGCAAACCCTCTAGGTCCATTTATATCATCATACATGATACGATACTCTATTTTATGAATGAGAAATATCCCATTGAATATATTATCACATTAAATATATGTATATATTTACACTATAACTTTATTCATCTGTTAATGAGCAATTGGGTTGCTTCCATATCTTTACTATTATAAATAATACTATGATAAACATAGGGGTGCATACATCATTTGAAATTAGTGTTTTAGTTTTCTTTGAGTAAATACCAAGTAGAACTACTGAGTCATATGGTATTTCCATTTTTAATTTTTGAGAACTCTCCATACTATTTTCCGTAACTATTGTGCCAATTTTTATTTACGACAGTTAACATGGGTTCCTTTTCTTCACATCCTTGCCAACAGTTGTTATTTCTTGTCTCTTTGATGATACCCATTCTAACTGGTGTTAGGTGATATCTCATTCTGATTTTGGTGTAAATTTCCCTGATAATTAGTGATGTTAGGCCTTTCTCATTTACATGGTGGCCATTTGGATGTATTCAGTGGAATAATATACATTTAATTCCTCTGTCCATTTGTTAATGATTTTTTGTCATTGACATGTATGATTTCTTTATATATGTTGGATAATAATTCCTTATCTGATAATTGAATATATATGTATTATAAGAGGATAATAATATCCTTATCTGATATATATGTTGGATAATAATTCCTTATCTGATAATCACTTTTTATATGTTGCCTTTTCATTTGGTTGATTTTTCTTATTTTAAAAGTTTATTTATTTACTTTGAGAGAGAGCAAGCATAAGTTGGGAAGGGGCATATTGAGAGAGAGAGAGAGAGAGAGAGAGAGAGAGAGAGAGAGAGAGAGAGAGAGAATCCCAAGCAGGCTCCGTGCTGTCAGCACAGAGTCTGACCTAGAGTTTAATCTCAGGAATTGAACTTTTTGATCATGATATGAGCTGAAATCAAGAATCAGACACTTAACTGACTGACACCTAAGTATCCCTGGTTGATGATTTTTTTTACTGTGCAGTTTTTAAATATGATGTAGTCCAACTTGATTTTTTCTTCAGTTGTATATACTTTTGATGTGATATAAAAAAAATTCTTGCCAAGTCCAATGATGAGGAGATTGTTTCCTATGTTTTCTTAGAGGAGTTTTTTTGGTGCTTGATTTTATATTTAAGTTTTAAATTTAAATATATTTTCAGTTTTTGTTGACTTTGAGTTAATTTTTATAAGTGGTATATGATAAGGGTCTAATTTCATATTTCTGCATATTTTTATATCCAGTTTTCTGAACCCCAATTATTGAAGAGACTGTCATTTTCCCAATCAGGTCATTTTGGTTTCTTTGTCAAATATTAGTTGATCACATACATGGGGGGTTAATTCTAAATTCTATATTCTGTTCCATTGGTCTCTGTGTCTCTTTATCTGCCAGTACAGTGCTGTTTTGATTACTATGGACTTGATCTATAGATTGAAATCAGGAAGTAAAATCAATAATTATTATAACATCCCAAAGGCAAACCTGTAACATAATAAATATTTTTAAAACTTTATTGATAGTTTTAAATTTTTATTATAGTTTATTGTCAAGTTGGTTTCCATATAACACCCAGTGCTCATCCCCACAAGTGCCCTCCTCCATGCGCATCACCCATTTTCCCCTCTCCCCCACCCCCATCAACCCTGTTTGTTCTCTGTATTCAAGAGTCTTTCATGGTTTGCCTCCCTCCCTCTCCTTAACTATTTATTCCCCTTCCCCTCTCCATGGTCCTCTGTTAGGTTTCTCCTGTTAGACCTCTGAGTACAAACATATGGTATCTGTCCTTCTCCACCTGACTTATTTCGCTTAGCATGACACCCTCAAGGTCCATCCACTTTGCTACAAATGGCCAGATTTCATTGTTTCTCATCGCCATGTAGTATTCCACTGTATATATAATCCACATCTTCTTGATCCATTCACCAGTTGATGGACATTTAGGCTCTTTCCATGATTTGGCTATTGTTGAAAGTGCTGCTAGGAACATTGGGGTACATGCGCCCCTATGTATCAGCACTTCTGTATCTCTTGAGTAATTCCCTAGCAGTGCTATTGCTGGGTCATAGGGGAGTTCTATTGTTAATTTTTTGAGGAACCTCCACACTTTTACAGAGTGGCTGCACCAATTTACATTCCCACCAACAGTGTAGGAGGGTGCCTATTTCTCCACATCCTTACCAGCATCTATAGAATCTTGATTTGTTCATTTTAGCCTCTCTGACCAGCATGAGGCGGTATCTCAGTGTGGCTTTGATTTGTATTTCCTTGATAATGAGTGACATTGAGCATCATTTCATGTTTCTGTTGGCCATCTGGATGTCCTCTTTGGAGAGGTGTCTCTTCATGTCTTCTGCCCATTTCTTCACTGGATTATTTGTTTTTTCGGGTGTGGATTTGGTGAGTTCTTTATAGATTTTGGATACTAGCCCTTTATCTGATATGTCATTTACAACTATCTTCTCCCATTCCATCGGCTGCATATCAGTTTTAGTGATTGTTCTCTTTGCCATGCAGAAGCTTTTTATCTTGATGAGGTTCCAATAGTTCATTTTTGCTCTTGATTCTGTTGCCTTTGGAGATGTGTCAAGTAAGAAATTGCTGCAGTCGAGGTCAAGGAGGTTGTTTCCTACTTTCTCCTCTAGAGTTTTGATGATTTCCTGTCTCACATTCAGGTCCTTCATCTATTTTGAGTTTATTTTTGTGTATGGTGTAAGAAAGTGGTTTAGTTTCATTCTTCTGCATGTTTCTGTCCAGTTCTCCTAGCACCATCTGTTAAAGAGGCTGGATACTCTTTCCTGCTTTGTCAAAGATTAATTGGCTATACATTAGTGGGTACAATTCTGGGCTCTCTATTCTATTCCATTGCTCTGTGTATCTATTTTTGTCCCAATACCACACTGTATTGATGACTACAGCTTTGTAGTAGAAGTGAAAGCCTGGGATTGTGATGCCTCCCGTTTTGGTTTTCTTTTACTCTATTACTTTGGCTATTTGGGGTTATTTGTGGTTCCATACAAATTTTAGGATTATTTAGTATAGCTTTGAGAAGGACGCTGGTGCAATTTTGATTGGGATTGCATTGAATGTGTAGATTGCTTTGGGTAGTATTGACATTTCAACAATATTTGTTCTTCCAAGCCATGAGCATGTAATGTTTTTCCATTTCTTTGTGTCTTCTTCAATTTCTTTCATAAGTTTTCTATAGTTTCATCATACAGAATTTTTACATCTTTAGTTAGGTTTATTTCTAGGTATTTTATAGGTATTGGTACAATTGCGAATCTGATCAGTTTCTTGATTTCTCTTTTTGTTGCTTCATTATTAGTATATAAAAAAGGTACCGATTTCTGCATGTTGATTTTGTACCATGTGACTTTGCTGAATTCATTGGATCAGTTCTAGCAGACTTTTCATGCAGTCTGACAGGTTTTCCATGTAGAGTATTACAGGTTCTGAAAAAAGTGAAAGTTTGACTTCATCATTGCTAATTCTGATGCCTTTTATTTCATTTTGTTGTCTGATTGCTGATGCTAGGACTTCCAGCTCTATGTTAAACAACAGTGGTGAGAGTGGACACCCCTGTCGTGTTCCTGATCGCAGTGGGGGAAAGCTCTAAGTTTTTCCCCATTGAGGATAATGTTAGCTGTGGGCTTTTCATAAATGGCTTTTATAATGTTTAAGTAAGTTCCTTCTATCCCAACTTTCTCGAGGGCTTTTATTAAGAAGGGATGTTGTATTTTGTCAAATGCCTTTTCTGCATCTATCGACAGGATCATATGGTTCTTATCTGTTATTTTGTTAATGTAACATATCATGCTGATTGATTTGTGAATATTAAACCAGTGCTGCAACCCAGGAATGAATCTCACTTTATCATGATAGATAATATTTTTATATGCTTTTGAATTTGATTTGCTAATATCTTGTTCAGGATTTTGGTATTCATATTCATCAGGGATATGAGCCTTTAGTTCTCTTTTTTGTGGGGGTCTCTGTCTGCATTGGGAATCAAAGTGAGGCTGGCTTCATAAAATGAGTCCATAAGTTTTCCTTCCATTTCTATTTTTTGGAACATCTTGAAAAGAATGGTTATTAATTCTGTTTAAATTTCTGGTAGAATTCCCCTGGGAAGCCATCTGGCCCAGGGCTCTAATTTGTTGGAAGGTTTTTGATAACTGATTCAATTTCTTCACTAGTTATGGGTCTTTTCAGATTTTCTGTCTCTTCCCATTTGAGTTTTGGTAGCGAGTGTGTGTTTAGGAATTTATTTATTTCTTCTAGGTTGTCCAATTTGTTGGCATATAATTTTTCATAGTATTCACTGATAATTGCTTGTATTTCTGAGAGATTGGTTGTAAAAAATCGATTTTCATTCATGATTTCATCTATCTGGGTGATTTCTCATTTCTTTCTGAGAAGCCTGGCTACAGAGTTATCATTTTTATTTTTTCAAAAATCCAACTCTTGGTTTCATTGATCTGGTCAACTGTTTCCTGTTTTTGTTTTTGGGGGGGGGCGTTTTGGATTCTATATTATTTATTGCTGCCCTGATCTTTATTATTTCTATTGTTTTGCTGGGTTTGGGGGTGTTCTTGCTGCTCTGCTTCTAGTTCTTTTAGGTGTACTGTTAGATTTTCTATTTGTGTTTTTTTAGTTTCTTGAGATAGGCCTAGATTGCAATGTATTTTCCTCTTATGACCACCTTTGCTGCACCCCAAAGACTTTGGATTGTTGTATTTTCATTTTCATTTGTTTCCATATATTTTTAAATTTCTTCTCTAATTGCCTTATTGATCCATTCGTTCTTTAGTAGGGTGTTCTTTAATCTCCATGCTTTTGGAGATTTTCCAGACTTTTTCCTGTGGTTGACTCCAAGTTTCATAGCACTGTGATGTGAAAGCGTGCATGGTATGATCTCAATTCTTTTATATTTATTGAGGGCTGTTTTGTGACCCCATATGTGGTCTGTCTTGGAGAAGGTACCATTTGTACTCAAGAAGAAAGTGAATTTTCTGTATCTTTGGGATGTAGAGTTCTAAATATATCTGTCAAGTCCATCTGGTCCAATGTGTCATTCAGGTCCATTGTTTCTTTAATGATTTTCTGTCTAGTTGATCTATCCATTGTTATAAATTGAGTATTAATGTCTCTTGCAATTAGCACATTCTTATCAATAAGGTTGCTTCTGTTTGTGATTGTTTTATGTATTTGTATGCTTCCAAATTCAGTGTGTAGACATTTATAATTGTTAGTTCTTCCTGATGGATACACCCTGTAATTATTATATAATGACCTTTTTCATCTTTATGAAGATGAAAAATACTTTAAAGTCCAGTTTTCCAATATAAGAATGGCAACTCCAGATTTCCTTTGACTTCCAGTAGCATGATAGATATTTCTCCATCCCATCACTTTCAATCTGAAGGTGTCTGCAGGTCTGATATGAGTCTTTTGTAGACAGCAAATAGATGGATTTTGTTTTTTTAATCCATTCTGAAACCCTATGTTATTTAAATGGAGAATTTAGTCCATTTACATTCAGTGCTATTATTGAAAAATATTAGTTTTGAGTCGTTGTGTTCTCTGTAGTATTCATGCTTGTAGTGTTGTGTCTCTGGTGCCTTGTGTTCCTTACAACATTTCCCCTCATAGAGTCCTCCTTAGGTTTTTGTAGGGCTGGTTTAGTGGTGATGAATTCCTTCAACTTTTGTTTGTTTTGGAAACTTTATCTCTTCTTCTATTCTGAATAACAGACTTGCTGGATAAAGGATTCTTGGCTGTAAATTTTTCCTGTTCATCACATTGAAAATTTCCAGCCATTTCTTTCTGGCCTGTCAAGTTTCAGTAAGTAGGTCTGCTACTACAATGATGTGTCATCTTTTGTATGTTAAGGCCCCTTTATCCCTAACTGTTTTCAGAATTCTCTCTTTATCCTTCTATTCTGCCAGTTTCACTATGGTATGTCATGCAGAAGATTGATTCAAGGTACCTGAGAGGAGTTCTCTGTGCCTCTTGGATTCCAATGTCTGTTTCCTTCACCCCATTGGGGAAGTTCTTGGCTATAATTTGTTCAAGTACCCCTTCAGCCCCTTTCTCTCTCTTCCTCTTCTAGAATTCCTATGATACAGATATTG
Source organism: Suricata suricatta (assembly GCF_006229205.1). Classification (NCBI taxonomy): domain Eukaryota; kingdom Metazoa; phylum Chordata; class Mammalia; order Carnivora; family Herpestidae; genus Suricata; species Suricata suricatta. The sequence goes on along the minus strand of NC_043705.1, from coordinate 125,598,057 downwards.
TTTTGTTTGGTTGCATCACTGCTCCTTTCAGCCATTTCTTTTATCTCTTTTTTCTCAGCTTCCTCTGCACCGTCTAATTCACTTATTCTCTCTCTTCCTCTTCAGTTCTTGCAGTGGCAGCCTCCATTTTATTATGCACTTCATCTATAGCGTTTTAAACTTCATCATAACTATCTTTAAGATCCATGATCTTTGCAGGAATAGTGCCTCTGCTGTCTTAGTGCCTCTGCTGTCTTCTATGCCTTTTTCAAGCCCAGTGATTAATTTTATGACTATTGTTCTAAATTCTTGTTTAGTTATATTGCTTGTATCTGTTTTGATCAATTCTTTAGCTGTCACTTCTTCCTGGAATTTCTTTGAGGGAAATTATCCTGTTTTGTCATTTTGGCTTGTTTTCTGTTTCTTATAAGTTTTAAAGTCTTGTTATGTGCTCTGCATTTGTGAGTACTGCTATATTAATGGAGGCTCATACACTGTTCAGGGCCTGGACATTCAGGAAGTGTGTTTTTAAGGGTGTCCTTTGGTCTCTCTTGATATGACTTTGGTTATTTTATTTCCCTACTCTTAGTGATGTTTTGAAATCTCCACCATTGGTGTTTTGGTTTGTTTCTTGAAGTAGCCCTGGCTGTCCTACTGATCACCAGGTCCCAGGCATTATGGCTCCTACCTCCAGCCTCACAGAGCTTCTTGGGAAAATTCCTCTGTCAGGTTTTGCCTCCTCAGGTCTCAGACATGAGTCTATGGAGGCTGAGGTCAGGAGCTGATGGTTGCTCATTTGCTGCTGCCTTGTTGAGATCTACTTTATAGTTCAAGTGAGTCTTCTTTTTGGTATTTCCCACTTCCCCGCTGATTTCTGTGGTTTCAGTTTTCCCCAGACAACCATGATCCAGAAGTCCCTATTTCTTTTTTAATTTCATGCCTTCAACTCTTTAAAGAAACTAATATTTATTATTAATGTAGTTATCATTTCAGTGTTTCCTCTCGCAAATATATATTATCATATTTTCTCCATTTCATAAAATACAGCAAAATATAGCATATATAAATACCAATATATATATACATTTATATAATCTATATACACATACTTTCAACTTAAATCACACAATTATAAAGTGTAATATACAAAGGGCTCCAAAAACCAAAATAAATGAATAAAATGAGATAAGTTAAGTATATGTTTAGTAATGAATATGGAATAACATATATTAAGCAACTATTAAAACAAATTTAAGGGAAATCATACAAACAGCCATTAGACAAATTTTCTTACCTATCTGACTGGAAAATTCAAGTTTGTATGGGAGACACACACACATGTATATACACAAAAAGTCTTTAGCACATTTTCCTTAAGAATATTTGTACATGACTCCATATCAAAATATAAAATATTTCTTTATTTTTACTCATTCATTTTTATTCACTTCATTGTACTGATAAACCTAGTCATACAAGCTCTTCCATTCAATTTCTTGATTGTTTTCAAAATTTTAACATCATAAATAATGTTAAAAACAACATCTTTTTGCATGAATCTTGTGGAGGATATCAGTGATTTATAGCTTCAAAACTAAATTTTATTTTAGATTTGAGAAAATTGATATGTTTAAAGTCAAGCTATATACACAAAAATTGTTAAGAGATTTTCTCTCTTGAACCAATGTTAAGTTGGAGGTCTGGTCTCTAGGTGGATACTGTAATTCTTTGTTTGCATTTGATTTATTATTCCATTTTTGAACAATAATATCCATATATTGAGTAAAATAAGTACCAAAGAATAACTAGTCAAAGGACAAAGGTTATCCAGTGTTCAGTTTTCAAAGATATTCCATTAAATACCCTAAGGAGAATGAGTTCATAACATTGAGTCTAGAAATTACCTGTGTAGTAAATTTTTTACAAGATTGCATTATATCTTATAATACATACATGGAAATTTTCAAGCAAAGATCATAAATCAGATCAGAAACATCTTATTCTAAAAAGAATATCTTAATAGGTAGATTTTTAGAATCACAATTACTGGGTCAAAAGATAAATACATATATACCTTTTATAGTATTGTCAAATTTCCCTCAATGTGGTAATACAGTATTTTTTATTTTAATTTAGGAAAATATTTATTCTACAGTCTTGCCATCAAAATATATTCTCAAACCTATATTTTGCCAAATGGATGAGAAAATTTATCTCATTGTAGTTTGTGTAATTTTCTCTTAATATGAGTTTAATATTTTTAAATTTCATATTTAGCAATAAATATACACTTTATCTAATTTCCTTTTCTTTATTGGTTTTAGGAGTCTTTGTATATTAGATATTACAAGCATGTAATTATAATTATAAGCATGTAAAAGTTCCAAATATCCTTTTTTGCTATTTGTGGTGTGATTTTCTTTTTTATTTTTTAATACACATAAAATATTTCTTTTTAAATTAGTTGCATTATTCATTACCACTTTTATTGCCATGGAACTTTACAATGATATTGGCCATCACAAGATTAAAAATAAATTTAACTAATTTCATAACACATCTGTATCACTTTGTTATTTAGATCACTGATACATCTGGAATTTATCCTCAGATATATAATATGATACAGGCTCAATTCTATATTCATTTCAATGACTATTAAATAACTTATTTAAAAGGCAATCTTCCATTGCTGTCATATGTTGTCAAAATTATCATATAGCAAATTTTACTATCTGTCTATTCTGGTCTTTTAATTGTGTTAATGGCACTGTGTGTAAGTGCATTAATACCATACTCAAATACCTGTAGAAGCTTGATTATAAGTTTGTTTCTGGAAGAAAAATGTTCAATATTGCTTTTTCGTCCCTTGTCTATTTATTTTGCTTTTTTATGTTTTTCAAGAAAACATCATAATCAAGTCAGTTGGCTCCATAAAAAAAATTGTTGACACTTTTATTTTAATTAGATTTAATTAAATTTATAGAATAATTTATATAAAATAAAAAAGTTTATAAAGTTAAAACTTCCAATTCAATAAAAAGGAAATGTCATCTGATAATATATACTCTATGCTTTTAGGGTTTCCTTCATCCTTTTACGGTTGCAATTAAGCATTTTTCTTTTTCTATTTTTAGGTGTTTTTGTTACTGTAAATTGAATTTTCTCTGTTGGTATACCTCATATTTATTATGTTTATATAAAAACTATTGATTAGTTTACTAAATTCAAATCCTCTTCTATTAAATTGTCTCATTTCTGGTAGTTTTGTGTTGATTCCTGGTTTTATCCCAATATAAAATTATATACTCTGGTGACAAAAACTATTTTATTTCTTTTCTAATTATTTTCTCTTATGACTAAACTTCCTTACCTAATTACATTAGCTAATGCCTCTAGTACTGAGTAAATTTGTACTAGTCATAGTGAACATCTTTGCCTTATTTTTAAGTTTAGTGAAAATAGGGTTTTGTTTCTGAGACATGAAAAATAAAACAATTATTGTTTTCTCTTGACAATATAGTAATTAAATTTTTATTGATATGGTTTTACCAGCAAAATAGAATGCTTTTATTAAAGAAACCAATGAGTTTGTCCCAAGGAATTTTATTATTTACAAGAATTTATCTCTCCCTATAAGAATTCATTCAAATGACAAATTAAATGTGAAAATATCATATCCACTATAGTTCTAGAATTACAACTCAGAAGTTTTTGTCCTCTAAACAAAATTTTATTAATTAAAAATTTTATTAAAGTTCTATATAAACTTCGTCAGAAGATGGTCAAATCCAGAGACCTATGAAATTTATCACTCAACAACAATAAGATAATAAGGCCATCAAAAACATTCAGCAAAATTTCTGATCATTTGCAACACATATGTGGGACAACTGGGGGCTGATAGATAATATAAGCCATGGGTTTTTGTTTCCAAATAAATTACCAAAGAATAACAAAATAACTCTGACATAATTAGTATAGGAGCAGGATTAAAGAGTAATTTCCCCTCATTATGAAAAAGGGAAAATTCTGTGGGAACACTTGCTCAAACGTGAGTCCTCTCTATTCTTCTATTGAAGCATAGGGAAAAGACATTTTGTTTCTTACCAGAACCCTTATCCAAACCCAGGGAAATAGAGCACCATCCATTAACTTAGGAAACCACTCCAGATATTAAAGTTGATTAAACAAAACTCTTAACTACAACGAAGAGAAACACATCTTGGAGACTATGTAACTCTCAAAAAAGCACAGCATCACACTGATAAAATATAGGAACAATACACTCAATGTTATCTCAAATCTTATTTCCTGAATACATGGTCTCCATGCAGGTTCTGATCGCCTCACTTTCCATTTCTTTGCCAATCTCCTCCATTTTCCCCATCATTCTACCGAAAATGTCTGTCCTTGCAATCAAGTAGTTGCTTCCTCCTATTTTTTCTCTTGACTTATTCAATATTATAGTCTCTTTTGTTCACCTTATAAAAAATAAGAAGGCCAGATATTTTACAAGAAAAATGAGTTTCTTCGGAATTAATACAAAATTGCAATTTGAGACAAGCAAATTATAGTGAACCACTGGCAAATTCATAAAAGAGAGAAGGGTGTGCCTTTATGGAAGAAAGGAGGAAACCAGGAGGGACTGATTTAGGAATTCAAAGTGGTGATTACTTCTCGTTGCCACTGAGAGTGGCAGTTTCTCATTGGCTGGGCTCTTCTTGGGCAAAGAGAAATTCTTTTCTTCCTCCTGCTGAGGTATATGAAGTAAGCTTTCTCCTGTTTGAGGTCTGAGTGGTGCTGCATGAGAAGTGCCCCTTCAGGGCCTCCAAACTCCATTTTCAACAAAGTTGTCTTCATTTTCACGTTTGTGCTGTAAACATTATTTCTTTTTTCTTAATTTTTTAATGTTTTATTTATTTCTGATACAGAGAGAGACAGAGCATGAAAGGGGGAGGAGCAGAGAGAGAAGGAGACACAGAACTGGAAGCAGACTCCAGGCTCTGAGCTGGCTGTCAGCACAGAGCCTGACGTGGGGCTCGAACCCACGAGTGTGAGATCTGACCTGAGCCGAAGTCAGAGGCTTAACCAACTGAGCCACCCAGGCGCCCCTGTAAACATTATTTCTGAATTTTGAGTCTGTGTTGTAGATATTTTATCTATAGTCTGATTGTGTAAATGGATTTATTCCTTCACCAAAAAATGTTCAATGAAGATAGTACACCCAGAAATTGAGTACAGTCTCTGACACAGCATAGACAAATATTTGTTGAAGAGAGAAGGAAGGAAGGCGGACAAATGGGCAAGAGAGGGGAAGAATCAGTGAAGTTGTCCTTTAAATTGTCCTATTAAAATAGGAAGTTCATTCTCTTTATTTTAATAGAAAAATGTTTTCTATTAGTTAATTGTGATTGTAAGTGCATATTGTCATTGCATTGAACCTAACAGCCTTAGAATCCAAGAATTTGATTCCCAACCACTAAAGATGAAAAAATTTAACTACTAATAACATGCTTATTGGAGTATTGTGTGGGCACCTAGGAGGCTCAGTTGGTTAAGTGGCTGACTTTGGTTCCGGTCATGATCTTGTGGTTCATAAGTTTGGGCTCCATGTCAGGCTCTGTGCTGACAACTCAGAGCCTGGAACCTGCTTCAGATTCTGTGTCTGCCTCTGTCTGTACCTCTCCTACGTTCTTGTGTTCTCTCTCTCTCTCAAAAATAAACATTAAAAATAAACAAATAATGTTGGAGTCATGCTCCGCTGGTCCAGGGTCCCCTGAAGGAGAGACGGTTTCAGCGAAAGAATTGGAGACAAGAGAGTTGAGAGAGCCCCGTGTTTCTTTCTTTCTTGGTCACCAGCCTGGCATCTCTCAGGCAGAAACAAGGCTAGGAGGCATTCTGTCTGGCTCACGAGAGGAAGAATTGATTTGAGATGGTTAGTAAATAAACCTTTTGTCAACCTTGTTCTTTGATGTTGGAGGTGTAAGCGCCATAGGCGCCCTAGAAGAGCTGGCCTTTGCATATGAGTTTAAGTTGTAACTACTCTTACCCATCCTTACAGTGGGCACCAAATTAGCATATGTATGAGCAGTACTTTATGCCAGGCTCTTGTTTATTTTCTTATTCGTAAGTTAGGCTCTTTTTCTCCGGGCCAGAGTTAATATTATTCTTGTGTTTCTTAACCCCCTTCATTTACTATGCCTTACATTTGTAAGCCTCATTAGAAGAGCCTTTCGACAAATCATCTGCAGTGTTTTGTTTAAATTCCTCTTATAGAGGTGGAATTATGCTTCTTCCCATGAGGTATCTGTGTGGGGAATATCGGTCTGACTTGGAATATTGTGAGGCCTAATCAATAGCAACAAGCTTAATTTCAGACGAGCAGTAGTAGCAGAAGGAGATGCCAGTTTCTGCCTTTCATGGCAGGAGCCGTGCACGTCTGCCATTTCCTTACTGTGACCGTGCCATCCAACAAGGCCGCTGTGGCTCCCAGCAAATTAAAATTTTAAAAATGAAGTATTGTATATATACAGATATACAGAGAAGTTCAAAACTGGTGACTTGCTGCGAGGAAGGACACTTATCTAGTGATCCGTAGATGAAAAAAAAATCGATCATAACCAGTATACAAGTTTGCTCTCACATAAACCCTCCCATTATACACACCTCATTGTCTTTAAGGTACTTACTATTCTTTCCAACAAGATAACAGAATTTTAAATGTATATAAGTATTATCATATCAAGTGTTGCGTGTGTGGCTAGCTTCAGCATTTTGTTGGTTGGGTGGTGAGATGAGTCCATCTTGTTGTGCTTTATTTGGCTTGTGAACTGGCAAATCACCTATGCGGAACAGTGATAGAGAACATGGGGCTAAACTGAGGCATTTCTTTCTTCGAGGCTTTAGTCCATCAAATCCAGTCTAGCTTTGTGCTTCTCTGATGCCCACAAATAATATTATTTTAATTTAACCAACTTTCCTATTGTCCACTCCCCCTGCTAGTGGATAAATTAACCTGTTACAGGCTACTTCAGTATTGAAAAAAGCAGACAGTACCTAAATCCATTTTTCTCCACAATTTTGCTATGTTATCTTTCTCTTTGAAATGGTTCGTATGCAATTTTTGAAAGTTAACCCATTTCTGAAGGGAAGTCATTCAGTGTGAGTGAAGAAAAAAGGCTGATGTCAATATTGTACTAAAGAAATTCGTAGAAATAATATAATGATGTTTGCTTGACCTTCAAGATAGAAAAGCACAGATCATATTAATGAGAATTCACACTTCTGGTAGGTTTAAGCTTAGAAAATAATAAATTAGAGATCACTTACCCAGATAAATGCTGTGTTTTATCGTTGTCATATTTATTTTCAAGAAAGACTGAGACTTCAACCAAAGAGAAGGATAAGCTCCCTTTATAATTGTCATGTGACAAAGCAAAAAGAGGCTGCTATAGTGAAAATGTTTTTTTTCTTTAGTCATTAGAAAATGAAGTTAAAGACTGATACAGAATGACTGAGATACATCTCACAAATGTAATTATTGTCTTCCTATTTTTTTATTGAGTATGACAGATATCTCTATGAAGATTTTACCTTTGTTAATTCATTTGCATGCCTTTAATCCCCCAGGAATCCCCCCAAGTAATCCTATAAATATGCCACTATAACACCCCCATTTTGCAAACAGGAAAAGTTGGAACAAAGACATTAAAGTCGAGGCTGGAATTAAAACAAACTTTGGAGATTGTAACCGGTAGGACATACATAAAGCAGCATTGCTTTGAGACCCAATTAAGCCAGTATCTGACCCTTTGACACCAGATCTAACTAAAGAAACAGAGGCAAAGTATGACCCAGTGGGACCATAACACTAAATTACACCTAAAGAGGATTCTGAAAGAATGAAGATTATCTACTCTGTCATCAAATTTATATGCCAAATTTAATGATTGCTATTAATTAGCACTTCAGTGCCAAGTTTTAGGTTAAAATATTTAAAATTTTAGAAGGAAATAACATGATTCTTAGTTTATTTTATGCTAAATTCTCTTCCCCAACAGTTAACAACTTGCAAGTCAAGTTCTAAGTAGTTTATTTCTCAAAAATACCCCCCTTCCTTGCATTGGCCCTCATGGAACTCTCACTATAAAATCTATGTCTATGCATTTTTCCCCCATTTGAATGTCAATTACAACTTTATAAAATAATGAAATATCCCAATAAGTACAAATGTGTGGCTAGTAAATTTCAAATACATATTTACCAACAATGCAATTTTAAAAATTAAAAGATTTAATACTTAGATGCTAAGTATTCTATAGTTCTTTCATTCCAGTAAATTTACATTTCTCATCATGTTAGGGACCCATCCAGTTAACTTATATTTTATTATTATGGTACATATATAAATATTATAATAATATGAACTTAATAAATTTATATACAAAATGTTTATTAAAATATTTAAAATGTTTCCACTTAAAGAATTCACATGAATAATGTTGATATAATTCTGGAATGTGGTTTCTTTTTGGTATCATAAAGTTAAGATGTGTATTATTTTTATAGTATTATTTTTATGAGTATATCCTGATTTAATTTTTTCTCTTCAAAGATATGCTTAAGTTTTGACAATTACTTTAAACATGTAACTGAATAACTTTATTATATATGATTCTTTAGGATCATGAGCATGTTTTACTGTAAGAACACCAGTCTGAACCAAAAAGACGCCATGACAGGATTTAAGTTTCCCCTCTAAAGAAGAAGGTCTAAGGTTCAGTTTCTCTGGAAACTATTAGGTGGTTACACATTGCCCAAGGCAGGAGACCACTTTGCAATATCCAATCAGGAAAGGCCAGCTACCTCTCCCCACATTCCTAAGGGTGAGACCTGAAGATGGGAACTTTAGATAGGACCCTGTTACCTATGTTAAAGTTAACCCGATAGTCACTGAATAAGGCCCTGAACTCGCTCTGTAATTGGTTAATTTCAAAGATACCCTAAATGTTGTGATTGGGTCCCGCCAAAAGTAACGAACGCTCTGAACAGTGTGTATGGTTAGAGCTGCTGCCAATACTGTTGTACCATTATGATTGGGTCACTGTACCTATGTCACAATTTCTTGTAACTCTCCCTTCCTAAACCCCATAAAAACCCTACTCAGACCCTGCTCGGGGCTCTCAGCTCGGATCCACTGCGTTGGTGAAGGCTGTGAGACCGAACTTGGCCCAGCGAGCCGAAGCCGTAATAAAACTGCCCTTTGCTTTTGCATGCGTGACTCAGTCTCCCTGGCGGTTTCTGGTTTTGGGGTGATATTGAAATCTTGGGCATTACATTACTACACGCTTATAACTGCCATTCTGTTGTGGGCCTGTAGTATTTAACTAAACTCTGTTACCAAATTGTTCTCCAAAATGTGAGTGATTTATGAGCAACTCTGGCTTCTTTGTTTCTGTGTCAATGCTTTGTATTGGACAAAGTGTTGGGTAGTAGGAAACTACTCTCTATTTGATAGTGGATATGACATAGTTGCTTTTAAACTTGAATATATCGAATTTTCCTATTTTTCATACATTCAATTAGCTGTTAGGTTTTCCAACTATGTAATTTATATTCACAAGATACTCTTCACTCATTCTTCAAATGGACTTCAATTACTGTTTATAAACTTCTACAAATTAAGTATATATGCTGTATTACACTGTTATCATATTTATTGGCTATGGGGATTTCTTCCTATTAAGTAGTAGTCTTACAATTATTTTTTAATCAGTTTAAATAATTCTTTTTTAAATCTCTTTATGTGTTTTATTTATTTTTGAGAGACAGAGACAGTGAGAGCAGGGGAGGGTCAGAGAGGAAGATACAGGATCTGAAGCAGGCTCCAGGCTTTGAGCTCAACACAGGACTTGAACCCATGAACTGTGAGATCAACACAGGACTTGAACCCATGAACTGTGAGATCATGACCTGAGCTGAAGTCGGACGTTTAACTGACTGAGCCACACAGGTGCCCCAAGTTTAAATAATTCTTAACACATTATAAGCCACCTAAGTGATTTTGCTGCTGATATTCAAGTATTAAGAGAAAAATATATTTAATGTGAAATGGATATTTAACTATATTTGTTTGCCATATGGATAACCAATTATCCTATGATGGTTTATCAAAAGTTCTGTTTTTGCCTACTGATTTACAATATGCAATATGTTGTATATCACACATACCATCTGCAGAGTACATCTGTTTTTTAGCTACATATTCCTTTCCATGGGTATCACTGCATTAAGTGACAGTATTTCCATCCTAGCTTTAAAAATTACATCTGTTGGTAGAAGAATGTATTAAAAAAATAAGACCTATCTATATGCTGCCTACTGGATACTCACCTCAGACCTAAATACATATACAGACTGAAAGTAAAAAGATGAAGAAAACATGTGCCATGTAAATAGAAGTGGAATAAAAAGAAAAGCTAGGATAGTAATACTTATATGAGACAAATAGACTTTAAAACAAAGATTGTAGGGGCGCCTGGGTGGCTCAGTTGGTTAAACATCAAACTCTGGCTCAGGTCTTGATCTCACCGTTTGTGGGTTTGAGCCCAGCATTGGGCTCTGTGCTGACAGTTCAGCTGGAACCTACGTCAGATTCTGTCTCTGTCCGCCCCTCACCTGCTCGCTCACGCGCTCTCTCTCTCTCTCTTAAAAATAAATAAATAAATAAAAATAAAACAAAGACTGTAACAAGAGAAAAAGAAGGTCATCACTTAATAAAGGGATCAACTGAACAAGAGGATGCAGTAATTGTAAATATCAACACACCCAACACCAGAGCACCTAAATACAGAAAGTACAGATTAACAGACCTAAAGAGAGAGCTGATGGTAATACAACAATAGTAGAGGACTTAAACCCCCACTTATATCAGTGTATAGATCATCCAGGCAGAAAATCAAGAAGGAATAGTATCTTTGAAATAACAACACAGGGATCGATAAACATACGCACACGCACACACGCACACACACACACACACACACACAACATGTACATATAGAACATTGCATCCATAAACAAGATATAGTCTTTTCAAGTGCACATGAAGCATTTTCCAGAACAGATCAGATGTTAGGCCGAAAAATAATAAATTTTAAAACAGTGAAATGCTATCATGCATTTTTTTCTGAGCACAATGGTACAAAACTGGAAATAAATTCATGTTTAAAAAAACAGGAAAAAACACAAACATGGAGAGTAAACAACATGTTACTAAATAACTGATGGGTCAATGAATCAATCAAAGTAGCAATTTTAAAAAACTATGAATAGAGACAAATGAAAACACAATGGTCCAAAATCTTTGGGATACAGCAACACTCCTAAGAGGACAACACATAGTGATATAGTCTACCTCAAGAAACAAGAAAAAGTATAAATAATCTAACCTTGCACCTAATGGAACTAGAAAAAGAGAAAACAAAGCCCAAGTAGAGAGAAGGAAATAATAAAGATGAAAGCAGAAATGGATGCCATAGAAACAATAAAAATGGGGTCAAGTACAAAGGAGTGTAAGAGAATTCTACAAAATATTATATGCCAACAAATTGGGCAACCTTGAAGAAATGGACAGTTCCTAAAAGTGTACAATCTTCCCAAAATGAAGTGGGACAGGGGGGGAATAAAAAAAATCTGAATAGACCAATTTCTAGTAACAAAATTGAACCAGTAAGCTAAAAACTATCAAAAAATAAAAGTTGAGGACAAGATTGATTCACAGGTCAATTATACTATTTAAAGAAGTGTTAACATCTATTTACCCCAAACTATTACAACAAAAGAGGAAGAGAAGCTTCCAAATATATCATGAGACCAGCATTACCTAGATACCAAAACCAGATAAAAATACTACACACACACACACACACACACACACACGACTATTATTCAGCCATGAAAAATGATGATCTCTTGTCATTTGTGGCAACCATCAGTGCAGGGGAGGGGCAGAGAGAGGAAGAGAGAATCCTACTTCACTGACAATGCAGAGCCTGACATAAGGTGATCTCAGGAACCAGAGATCGTGACCTGAGTTGAAATCAAGTGTCATATGTTTGAGCCACCCAGGTGCTCCCAATTAATCAAATCTTAATTATATAAACAGGCAAATTGATAAATAATGTCTTCACAAAGGCTTGCTCCCGTATTTCTTTAGTGGCTTTGGCCACAACTACCAAAAGTAGAAACAACTGAGCTACCATCAAAACATGAATAGATGAACAAAATGTATATTTGCAAAATGGAATAATATGAAACAATGAAAATGAATTTCTTATACTTGTCAATCATGATGAGTTGGTAGCAAAATAAGACAGGCAGAAACTAACAGATATTGTATAATCCATGTTATATGAATTTCTAGAAAATATAAATTAATCTAGTCAAAAGGATTTTAGTAGTTGTTGCAGGCATAGTGGACAGGAGTGATGGTCTACAAAGTGAGAGTGATGTTCTGTAAGTGACTGTGGAAGAATTTTCAGTGGACATTTCTCAAAACTGGAAGAATTACCGTATGTAAATTATCCTCTGTTGAAGGGGATTTTTTAAAGTTAAATATTCTCTGCCCCGCCTCAAATAAAATAAATCCATTACATATAAATTATATAAGTCTTATAATACAAGCTTTGATAATGAAGACATATAAAAAGATTATCAACACCATTACTTTTCAGGGAAATGCAAACAAAAACACAAGTACCTGTTAGAATGTCATATAATTTAAGGTAAATATTATTTTGCTGAAATGGGTAAAGCAATGTAACATTTAATTTCAGAAAACCAAAATTTGCAATAAAACAGATTTAATTCATTTTTCAAATCTTTTAAAGTTAATATTCAATATATTATTTTGAGAACTTTATGTGATTTTCATTGTTTTCTGATTTTTAAAATATTAAATATAAGATTAAATTACTCTCTACAGTATGGATAATAGAAATTTTGGCTACATCTATAAAATGAAATAAAAATGTTTTTTTCGTGTTTGTTTATTTTTGAGAGAGAGGACAAAGTGTGAGCTGGGGAGGGGCAGAGTGGGAGACACACACACACAGAATCTGAAGCAGGCTCCAGGCTCTCCTAAATTAAAAATTTAATAGACATATGACTCTATGTAAAACTCTGTAACAACATTAACTGAAACAAAGCTGTCTTAAAATAAAAGCTATCATGTATATAAGATTCCATTACAATGACGAGGAGAGGGGGTTTTTTGGATATCTTTCTAGACATTATGATTTGTCAGTGTTTCATTGTTTTTTCATATTTTTGATATTTAGGTATGTGATTTGCTCTATATGAATCATTTTAATCTAAAATCTGGACATTTTCTTTTTCTAATCTTATTAAAAAGATAAACTGTGATGCCCGCAAATTGCATTTTTCCCATAAAGAGAAATGTTTTTTATGTTCTAAATTGATCCCAAATTTAAATGGTGGAGAATGCCTTTTCATTAAGATTGAATTTACCACGATTTCTCTAAAAAGACCAAAGTTAAAATTTTAAATATTCCATTCCATTTTTTAAAAAATTTGCTAGCAATTTTATTCCTGAAATTTTAGCTGAAGTAAATTTAGAAATGAAGCTTTAATTAAGATAAAAGTTTATTTAATTTTAATATATGATAGGTAGTAGTTCTGTCATATGTAGGATTTGGGTGCTAAAATAGAGAATTTTGGAAAATTATAAAAACATCTTCCATAGAATCATAAAAATGAGTCAAATTATAATAAATTTACCATAAAAAACATTTTTAGTTCTTACTTTTTTCTCTGTTGTATTGTTTTGACATTGCTTTAAAAAGGTAAAAGAAATACACCCTAAATTTTTTCAAATGTAGTAGAGTTTTAGTTACTTAAGATATCCTAATTGTGATCATATAAAAAAGAAGGTAGAAAAATGATCTTACAAGGCCTTCCAGTTTATGCTTCTCTATAGCTTTAGAATAAATGTTTTGATTAATATTATCTTAGAAATATTAAGTGGGAGTATTAGTATTAACATCCCATGCATAATAATCAAGGTAATATCTATTTTATGAGGGTGCAGCTGTTAATTAAGTTTGATCTAGGTGGGTCACCTTGGGAAAATAATGACAAGTTGAAGTGCCATGCTCAAAGCTGCACTATTATTTTAAAAAAAGGTTTCTTACTGGTTTATCTTTTTTGTATTACTGTTACTAATATGGGTTTCTTTACATAACAAAAATGTTTATTTTACTCTTATTTTTAAATGAGATTTTTCTGGATTTTTCTTGTTGTTTAAGCCTTAGAAAAATACCTAATTACTTAACAGATATTCAAAATAACATCAGATCCTATCAAGGAAATATTACAGAGAAGGAGAAAAAATACCCCCATGTCATCTAATGCCCAATTTTCACTTGATGATATTGTACTGTGGAAATATCCCCTCGTGGGTTATGGGTCTGGTGGCTAGTCTGATGGCTTTGCTTGAACTATGGCTTGGCTACCTGGGAGCTGCTTGTTTCTAATGCCTAATTATTGGAAGGTAAGGAGTGGAGTTGGATGTTATGTGGTCACACAACCAGTAGCTCATTCAGCTCAACGCTGAGACCATGGCTCAGTCCACTGCCACGCTCTACTACTTCCTAATAAATGTATTTGTTTTGCAAAGTTCGATTTTAACAGATGTATTTGATCAGTCTATGTAGTTAATTTTTTTTAATGTTTGTTTATTTTTGAGAGACAGTGCATGAGTGGCAGAGGAGCAGAGAGAGAGGGAGATACATACAGAATCCTAAGCAGACTCCAGGCTCTGAGCTGTCAGCACAGAGCCCAACAAATGACTTGAATTGACAACTCACAGACCATGAGATCTCACATGACCTGAGCCGAAGTCAGATGCTTGACTGACTGAGCCACCCAAGTGCCTTCATGTAGTTAAATACACATGGCTACAATAAGCTTTCTTTGCATTGCCCCTCCTCAGACCCTATTCCTTACTTGGCTTAAGGTTTATCTAGAATTCAAAGTTATTAATATCTTAATTTTGCTAATGGGTACACAACCATTTAGAAATATTAAATCAATTATCCAATAACATACACTTACTAGATTAGTTCAGCTTTAACACACCCTAAAATTGTCTCGAAAACATCAATGTTTTAGTTCAGGTAGTCAGCAAGTAAATCAGTTATAGGATACTAACCAAGAGGTTCTATCATAAGAAAAGATGAGACCTATACAAGATTAATGGATCATCTGCAAAATATTCAAATGCATGACTATCTTAGAATTAGTCTGGTTTTATCACTGTATAAATCAATTTAGACAACTTTTATTACTTCACTTAAAAGTGACTTAAATCCTAAAGGGCAAAAGAAAAGAACTAAACTATTTTCTATATTTTTCCTTCTATCTTTTCTTGTAACTATGAGAAACATTAATTATTACCTAATAGTTTAATAAAACTTCAAATTTTCTATTTTGAATTCCAAAAGAGGAAATTTTTCAAAAGTCTTTTTAATGTTTATTTTTGAGAGAGAGAGACAGAATGTGAGTGGGGGAGGGGCAGAGAGAGGTAGAAAGAGAGGGCAATACAGAATTTGAAGCAGGCTCCAGTCTCTGAGCTGTCAGCACAGAGCCTGAAGAGGGCTCAAACCTACAAACCATGAGATCATGACCTGAGCCGAAGTAGCATACTTAAGCAAGAGCGCCACACAAGTGCTCCCCAAAGAGGGGATTTTTTTTTTAAATTTATTTTTGATACAGAGAGAGACAGAGCATGAGAGGGGGAGGGGCAGAGAGCGAAGGAGACACAGAACAGGAAGCAGGCTCTGAGCCAGCAGTCAGCACAGAGCCTGACGCAGGGCTCGAACCCAGGAACGTGAGATCTGACCTGAGCCACCCAGGCGCCCCAAGAGGGGATTTTTTGATGAATATTGCAAAACAGGAAAGTTTGGATTATGTGATTACATTCTAAGTCAAATAGAAAGAATGTGACTAAATTGGAGTTTTTATGCTTTCATCTTTGTAACTTTAATTTTCCTTTAATCTTCAAGATTTTAACTTTAAAAACTTTTGCTCAAGGGAAAAATTCAGTAATTGCTTCATTGGTTCTCATGTTTTACTACAAATTTTAGATGCATGAGGGAAGAGTAAGCAAGAGACAAGACAAAATCATCAACTTGCTAACATAAGCAGTAGAATGCAGCTGGAAGCAGATTATGAAAAATGGGATGGCGTCCGATAGAGAGATAACTATTGTCAGCTCAGCCATTGATGACTAGCGCCTTCTTTATTTTTGCCTGGGTAGAATGAAATTTATTTTCCATCATACTTTTATATAATATTCATAAAAATAATTTTTTAGCTAAGATTATTTTGCATCTCACTACACACTGAATTATGTGTCAGTGTTTCCGGTTTCCAGTTGTGGAAACCAGCATTCAGAGAAATTTGGTAAGTTACTCTGGGAAGCGTGGGAAAATGTAGAGCTTAGCTTATTCCAGAAATTTCTTACTAATTCTTGAAGATACTCAAGCATATCTCACTCTCTCTGTTTAACTCTTCACATACTAAGTGTACCTAGGTACCGAAAGCTACTGTTTCATGGAAGAAAATAAATTGGGATGGAGGACGTTGTAGAGAAGTGAGCAGAAGCTGTTGTGTAGGTTTACTTTATAAATACCTATAAAGGATCAAGGAAACTATATATTAAACATATTAACTCCCTAAGGAAAATAAAATACAATATATGCTCTCAATGTAAAAGCATTAACCCAAGAAAGGCCTTATTTGGAGAAGACCCCTACTTGAATCAAATGTGCTATAACTTTCAGAAACAGTTCTTTATTCATAAGGTAAAAATGATGTTGTTATTTTTGGTTATATACAACCAGAATAAGCAGAGATCATGTGACTGAGTCAGGCCTTGTGGTTCTCTTTCCCACCCAAACAGTTCATACTTTAGGCCATTTAATTTTTGCAAATCTGTTTCAAAATTCACAGTTAATTCTCAAGCTAAAAAAATACTGACGTTTCCTTTTTTTCCTGATATATTTGTGTTATCTTTTTGTATAATAGCAAATCATATTTTGACACATTCCAATATTTCTTTCTCACATGCCTTTCCTTTTTTCAGTTCCACATAATGAAATAACCACTGACCCATTGGCATTCATTTGTACTCTGATTTGTATGAAGGACTCTTAGATTGAAGTTTTATACTGTCAACAACTAGAGCGGATTCTGTGATCTTGTCACAGTCTATTTGTTTTACATTGTTTCTCTTTTCTCTCCACACATTCTTTCAATGTAATTTCATGTGAAAATATGGTTACTGGGCTGCTTTACTTAGTTTTCTGCATCATCAATGGAAATATTAACTGACAAGAAATATAAAGCTCTACACAACCCTACTAGATTCCTATCTTCATGAGTTTATTATTTACTATAATCCATTAACAAAATCTACCAGTTGTTTTTATGATTTGTTATACACATTTTACTCTAAGCCACACTTATTAATGTTTCTATTAAAATTTAAGCTATTGTATTGCTTGACAAAAATATAAGAAGGGAAGAAATTAGCTGTTCCACCTCATGATCAGACTCAACTTCTAAGACTCAGATGCAATTTCTGTACTATTTGATGCAAGTTTTGCTGGGCCATTTTAGTATACCACAAAATAGTTGTATCTTATATCAGTTGTAGATAAAATTTTGCATTGCATGCCTGTGCTCTGTATTCCATTTTCATAATTAAGTATTGTTTACTTTAAGGAAAACTCAGGAGATCAGTCAGTCAAGCATATGACTTTGGATCAAGCTCTGTGCTGACAGCTCAGATCCTGGAACCTGCTTCGGATTCTGTATCTCCTTCTCTCTTTCTCCCCCTCCCCTGTTCATATTCTGTCTCTCAAAAAAGAATTAATGTTAAAAAAATTTTTAAAGAAAACTTAAAAGGTTTTTAAACACTTTAAAATCTAAAATTAAAATATCAATAGATTTTCCTTAGATTTTCAGAAGTCATTATTGGCCAACTTCCAAATACAAAGTAATAAACGGATTTTTGTGACACCTTAGCATATTAATTATATATTTATTCTTGTATGCACATTTTTGTACATATTTCTGTTGCTTGCCAATGTCTCAATGGTATAAGTTTGCAAAAAAGTGGTTCCAAGTTTTAATGTGGCTCTGAAAGTTGCAGAAAATGATCATTGAGAATCCTTCTCTGGATATTTCATAATCAAATAGAATGTTGGAGTTTAAATTAATCCAGGATTTAATTTAGGCCAATTTTTTTTTTTTTTGCATACAACACTGAAGTGACTACAACAGATTTAATGCTATACCTCAGACTAGAACTCAGCTCTTTAGAGGTCCAGAACTCTGATGTACACTATCCAAATTGTTTAAGGGGAAAAGCCTATGGATTATTTTTCTGTTGTTGCATTACAGATATGCACACATTTGCAATTTTAAACACTGTTCATTTATTATCTCACATTTCTTGGGTCAAGACTCTCAACACACTTTACTGGCTACTCTGCTCAGGGTTTCAAAAAGTCATAACCAGGCTGTAAGGCAGACAACATTCTCACTTTGGAGGCTCACCTAAGGAAGAATCTGCTCAAAGATCGTCAGGTTGTTGGTAGCAGTCATTTTCTCATGACCATATGAATGGAAGCACTGGCTTTCTGTGCGTCTGAGACTGGAGATCACTCTCAGGTTTAGAGACTGCTAAATTTCCCAGAGGCCACCTGCAGTAGTGTTTTTTGTTCTTCATTTTTGTTTTTTGGGTTGGCTGGTTTTTTGGGGGGGCGGTTAGCAAACTTCCTTAGCATGACTGCTTACTTCACCAAACCAGAAAGGACAATATTTCACCTCTAGGAGGTCCCTGTCCCTCTTTTAAGGGCTTTCACCTGATTATATCAACCCAACATCCATTTTGATGAACTCAGAACTGATTGGGAAATTTAATTCCATTGGCAATGTCTCTTAACCTTTGTCATATTGTATTAGCTAGAAGCAAGTCACAGATCCAACCCACACATAAGGAAAGTGATTATACAGGTATGAACACTAGGGAATGGATATCACGAGAGACCAGTCTAGCATGTGTCCACCACAGCTTGCCATCTTAGATCCAAACCCCATAAAAACAATCCACTGAAACAGTGGCCCATATACCACTACAGAAACCATCCCTAAACTTTCTCCCAACAATCCAAGAAACATTTTTTGCATCTATATGCTTCCTCTGCCTTCTCTAAAAGATTGAACCCAATCAACCCTATTTATAATTTCATCTTTTCTTTGTCTTAAAATTTTCGGAGAAATTACTTTCCTTTTCCTTTCCTGTCTCTCCTTCAGCTGAGTCAGGTTTTTAATTATAGTTTATATCAGCCCTGTGCAATAGAAATACAATGCAAGCCACATATGTAACCACATTAAAAAGTAAAAGAAGAAATATATAAAACTAATTTTCATAATATATGTTATTTAACTCTTAAACATATTGTCACCTTGATATGTACTCAATATAAAATATGCTTAAGAAACAATTTATATTCCGGGTGCCTGGGTAGCTCAGTTGGTTAAGTGGCTGACTTCAGCTCAGGTCCTGATCTTGCAATCTGTGAGTTTGAGCCCTGCATGGGGCTCTGTGCTGACAGCCTAGAGCCTGGAGCCTGATTGGATTCTGTGTCTCCTTTTCTCTCTGTCCCTTCCCTGCTAATGCTCTATCTCTCTCTCTCAAATATAAATAAACATTAAACATTTTCTAATAAAAAAAACAATTTATATTCTTCCCATCATATCTTCAAAGTCTGGTGTCCATTTTCTACTTACAGCGTTTGGACATTTCCCACTGCTCAGAAGACCTGTGTACACTTCCTACCTTATGAACCAGGGTAGCTCTGTCTTTGAAAAATGTCCTCACAAAATATCCCCTTCCACACACGGCCCTATTAATTCATTCTCTTTGTCTATTTCAGAAGATGTTTTTCTACAAACAGCTTCTACTTCTTAATCTATCAGTTATACTCTTTTAACCTTTTTCAACTGGCTTGCACCCTTACAAATCCATCATCTCTGTATTGTTAATGTCTCTGTATTGCTAAACCAAATGGAAATTTTTTTCTGACTAAAACTCTCATCAGTTTGTCATATAGCTGAGGTTTTATGTCCTATAACTTCTCATTTAAATAATGTCCCCGCACTCATGCCTAGTTTCTTCTCTCCATCTCTGAGATCTTCTTAATCCTGTTCTTTGTAATAATTAAACCAGCTCTATAAGAAACTCTTATACTTATACTTCTTCCAGTATTTCCCATAGCAACAAATGGCACAGCTATTGGTCCAAATGATTATATGATGGTATCATTCTCTCTGCATACTTTATATACGTTTTAGTTCCAGAAAAATTGTTGCGTTTCTTTGTCAAGAATTATTCTTTGAGGAAATTTGTAAATTTGGGGTATTAACCCCTAATTTTTTATCCTATTCAGTGGGTTGTGTTTTCATTTGGTTTATAAATTCCTTTGCTGTGCAGAAGTTTTTCAATTTGGTGCAGTCCTATTTTGACTTTGCTTTTGGAGTCAGGTCCTAAAATGTCAGTACCAAGACCAGATATCAAGGGTTTTACTACCTATGTTTTCCTCTAAAAATTTAATGGCCTCAGGTCTTACATTCAAGGTTTTAGCCTATTTTTATTTAATTTATATGTATGGTGAAATATACTGGTCTAGTTTCATTCTTTTACATGTGGCTATCCAGTTGTTTGTTTAAATGTTTATTGAGGAGACTGTCTTTTTCCCATTGTATATAATTGACTTCCTTTGTCATAAATTGATCATATTTGGATGGGTTTATTTCTGGGCTATTACATTAGTTTATGCATCTGTTTTTAGGCCAATACCATACTGTTTTGATTATTGTAGCTTTGGAATATTGCTTGAAATCAGGAAGCATGACACCTCTAGCTTTGTTCTCTTTTCTCAATATTGCCTTGGCTATTTGAAGTCTTCTGTGGTTTCATAAAAATTTCAGAATTATTTGTTTTATTTCTATAAAGTTTGCCATTGAAATTTTGATAAGGATTGTATTGAATCTGTATATTGCTTTGAGTAGTACAGACATTTTCACAATATCATATTGTTGGCATGAGCATGGCATGAGCATGAAATGTCTTCTATTTAAATAAATAAAACATGTCTTCAATTTATTTCATCAATACCTTACAGTTTTCATTATACAAGTCTTTTATCTTTTTGGATAAATTTATTTCTAGGTATTTCATTCTTTTTGATGCAATTATAAACAAAATTTTCTTATTTTCTCTTACTGATAGTTTGTTATTAGTGTATAGAAATGCAACTGTTTTATGTATATTTATTTTGTATCCTGAACTTTACTGAATTCATTTACTGAATTCACGGTTGTGTGTGTGTGTGTGTGTGTGTGTGTGTGTGTGTGTGGTCTTTAGGGTTTTCTATATATAGAATCATGTCTTCTGCAAATAATGACACTTATACTTGTTCCTTTCCAATTTGGATGCATTTTTTTCTTGCCTAATTGTTCTAACTAGAACTTCCAATACTACATTGAATAAAGTAGTAAGACTGGGCATGTATGTCTGATACTTAATTTTGGAGACAATTTTAGTTTTCATCATTGAGGATGATGTTACCTGTAGGCTTGCCATATATGGCTTCCATTATGTTGAGGTGCATTCCCTCTATATCCACTTTATTGAGAGTTTTTATCATAAATGATGTTAAATTTAGTCAAATGCTTTTCTGCATCTATTGAGATGATTATATGATTTTTATCTTTCTCTCTGTTGATGTAGTATACACTTTGATTGATTTGTGACTGTCCAAACGTTCTTGAATCCATGGAATAAATCCTACTTGAGCACACTGTATGATCCTCTTAATATATTCTTAAATTTGGTTTATTAATATTTTGTTGAGAATTTGTGCATCTGTGTTCATCAGGGATATTGGTCTGTAATTTTTTTAAATTTTGGTCTTCATGTCTGTTTTTGATATTAGGGTAATCTTGGCCTCATAATGAGTTTAGAAGTGTTATGTCTACTTTATTGTAAGACCTTAAGAAAGATAGATATTATGTTCTTTGGTAGAATTCATCAGTGAATCTGTCTGGTGCTGGATTTTTTTTTTTTTTTTTGCTGGGAGGTTTTTGATTACTGATTCAGTCTCCTTAATATTAATCAGTCTATTCAGATTTTCAATTTATTCATAATTTATTCTTCACAGATTGTATATTCTAGGAATTTATCCATTTCTCTTAGGTTTTTCATAATATCTTTTGATTCTTTGTATTTCTATAAGCTCACTTGTACTTTTTTCTCTTTCACTTATGATTTTATTGATTTGAGACTTATCTTTTTTCTCGGTAAGTCTAGCTAAATATTTGTCAATTTTATTTCTCTTTTCATAGAACCAGCTTAGTTTCATTAACCTTTTCCTTTGTCTTTTTAATTGATATTTCATTGATTTCTGCACCAATCTTTACTTTTTCCCTTTCCTATATTAACTAGGGCTTTGTTCTTCTTTTCCCATTTCTTTGGAGGTAAAGTCATATTGGCTGTTTGAAATATCTTTTGTTTCTTGAGGTAGACCTGTATAATAATGAATTCTCCTCTTAGAATAATTTTTGCTGCCTCCCATAAAATTTATTATATTGTATTTCTGTTTTCGTTTGTCTTTAGGTATCTTTGTATTTCTCCTTTGATTTCTTCTATGGTCCACTAGGTGTTTGGTAACCTGTTGTTTAATCTCCATGTATTTGTAGTTTTTCCAGTTTTTTTTGCTAGTAATGATTTATAGGTTCATACTATTATAGTTGAAAAGATACCTGATATGACTTCAGTCTTTTTAAACACTTTGAAACTTGTTTTTGTGGAATGATCTAGTCTAGATCTATTCTAGAGTAGTTTTTTTTCCCATAATATTTTATTGTCAAATTGTTTTCCATACAACACCCAGTGCTCTTCCCCTTATTCTAGAGTAGTTTTTACGTTCACTTGAGAAGAATGTGTTTTGCTATATATCTATATATCTGTTCTAAGGTGTCTTTTAAGGTCGATGTTCCCTTATTGAATTTCTGCCTAATGACCTATTCATTGACATAAGTGGGGTATTAGAGTGTCATATTATTATTGTATTGCTTTTAATTCCTCATTTTGTCTATCAATATTTGCTTTATATATTTAGATCCTTTGATATTGGGTGCATAAGTAGCTGCAAAGTTACATCCTCTTTTTAGATTGACCCCTTTATCATTGTGCAATGCCTTTCTTTGTCTTTTATTTTGGACTTTGGTATAAAGTCTATTTTGTCTCACAAGTAAAGTTATAGCAGCTTTCTTTTCATTTGCATTTTCATGAGATCTTTTTCTCCATCTCTTTACTTTCAGTCTGTGTCCTTATATTTGAATTGTGCCTCTTATAGGTGACAAATAGGTGATTCTATTTCTAAATCCATTTAGCCACTCTATGTCTTTTGATTGGAGATTTAGCTCACCTACATTTAAAGTAATTAGTGATAGTTTTTTTCTTCTTGCTGTTTTGTTAATTGTTTTCTGAATGTTTTTGTGATTCTTCTTTGTTCCTTTCTTTTCTTGCTTTCTTCTGTTGTGGCTTAATACCTTTCTTTAGTGTTATGTTTAGATTCTTTTGCATTATCTGTTGTGTATCTACTATAGGCTTCTGCTCTGTGGTTACCATGTGGCATATAACAGTGTATTTTAACTTTTTAAATATTTATTTAATTCTGAGAGAGAGAGAGACACAGACTGTGAGTGGGGAGAGTCAGAGAGAGAGGGGGAGACACAGAATTAGAAGCAAGCTCCAGGCTCTGAGCTCTCAGCACAGAGACTGATGTGGGGCTTGAACCCATAAACTGTGAGATCATGACCTGAGCTGAAGTCGGCCTCTTAACCAACTGAGCCACCCAGGCGCCCCCCCTACTTGCATCTTTTAATCTTAAAGTTAGGTTATAGAATGTTAATCCACTGCCTTTATTGTATAATTTCCTTTACTGGTGAGATTTTTACTCTAATGTTTTGTTGTTATTCATTGGTACATTTCCTATTCAGCTTAAAAATGTCCTTTTAATATTTTTGTAAAGCTGGTTTCATGGTGATAAACTTCTTTAACCTTTGCTTGTCTGGTAAATTCTATCTCTCATTCAATTATTTTTTTTTAGTTTATTTATTTATTTTGAGAGAGAGAGAGAGCCCAAGTGTGCATGCAGTGGAGGCGTGGAGAAAGAGGGAGAGAGAGTCCCAAGCAGGCTCCAAACTGTCAGCACAGAGTCCGATGAGGGGCTGGAACTCACAAACTGAGATAATGACCTGGACCAGAATCAAGAGTCAAATCTCAACTGACTAAGCCTCCTAGACACTCGTCAATTCTTAATTATAACTTGCTGAGCGCAGTATTCTTTGTTGAAAATATTTCCTTTTAAGCACATTGAATATGGTATGCCACTCCCTTCTCGTCTGCAGTTTCTACTGAAAAATCAGCTGATAATCCAATGGAGATTCCCTTATACATAATACATTTATTTTCTCTTGCTGCTTTTAATATTCTCTCCTTAACTTTCAACATTTTAATAATGATGTGTTTTCATGTAGAAGTCTTATTTGAATTTTTTGTTTCCTGGATATAGATGTCTGTACCCTTCAGTCATTATTTTGAAAATAGGTTTTTTGTACATTTCTCCCTATCTTCTCCTTGGACCACTATAATATACATGTTATCCTGCTTTATATTGTTTCATAGGTCCCTTAAGCTATATTCATTTTTTTAAATTATTCTTTTCTAGTTGTGCTTCTGTTTGGGTGGGTCCAATTACCTTGTTTTCCACTGATCTATTCTTCTCCTTCAACTACCCCACTAATATATTTTTCAGCTCAATCATTGTCGTCTTCTGCTCTATAACTCCTTTTAGTACTTTCATATATATTTTATCTCTGGTGAAATTATTTCTGAGTTCATTCTACTGCTGAGTTAGTGAGCATTTTTATGACCATTAATTTGAATTCTGTTAGGTAAATTACTTATTCCCATTTCATTAAGGTCCTTTTTTTTTTTCAGTTTTGTCAACTTCTTTCATTTGGAACATATTCTTCTTTCTTCTCATTTTGCTTAACATTGTGTTTGCATTAGGTGGAAATGTAGGATTTCTTTACCTCAATAGCCAGAGTTCATTATCTCACCATTTTGATGAAAGGAGAGGTGGACACAGAACAAAATGAGCAGTGGGAAAAATTTATTAGAGTATAAGATTAGAAAGCAAGAATAATATGAAAGCTGTCTGAGCAAAGAGGGGGCATTAGAAAGTGAATGCCTGTGGACTTTAGGCAAGGGACTTGGTTTTATCAGGTTCTGACCAGCCCCCACTTGCCTTGTTCCTTCTCCATTTCTACCCTTACTGGCTAGGTAACTAAATGCCTAGTCATTCCTTTTTGATTGGCTTCTTTCCATTGTATGAGAGGTGGTCTGTGCTATACCTTTCCTTGTGGATCATGCATTTTATGGTCTACTTATTTTTAGTTAGGTCTTTTGTCAAATTCCTGAGGGGAACCTGAGGGGAGTAGGTGATGTCTGTTACATTCCTAAGGGGAACCTTAAGCCCAAGGGAGTTTGCTATGGTCAGACCCTCCCAGCATTGTTCCAAAATAAGTATTTTCCCCACCCAGGGACCTCGGGTACTAATCTTTCCCTCTCTGCTTATTTTAACCTATCTTCCTCTATCATAAAATAGCTGTCTCTCTCAGGCTTGTAGTAGCATTGTGTAGGAACTTATTGCTCAATTTTACCCTAGCTGTTTGTTATTTCTTGAACTTTTGTGATTGTCTAAGTAGCCTGGCTCATTCTTGATGGTTCCTAGTTGTTGAGGGTAAGCCAAGACCTGCCAGTGTCCCAAAGGGAGTGATACCAGTCAGCACCTCGTTTCAGGATGACTGAAAGCCAGATCCTCAGGCAGACGATTTAAAAGTATGTTACTATTCCCACTGTTGTGGAACTGAAATTGTAAACTCTGCTGACCTCCTAGACAGGAGATCTGGAATTGTCCACTGGGAAACTGTTGTAAAAGTCGGAACTTCAGATGGATGTATAAGTTCCTTTCTGGGAAGTAGCAGTGACCTGTAGTGAGGCTAAGGGAGGGCTCAGATGGTTACTTCCTGGTTATGTGTCCTGAGAATGCCTGTCACTTTCAGTATGTGACAATCCCAGAGCCCTTCTCTTGGCTTTAAGCTTGAGGATAAGCAGACAGGCCTTTTCTACAAGTACATTAAAGGTGTCTTACAGTCTTCCTTCTGTACAGTGTCCTGAGTGTGGTGGCCCACCCAGAACTGTCCTTCCCAGTTGTTGTAATCTGATGGAGCTCAGAAAAATAAGTACCTCTGGCCACCAGGGCCAGGCGATAAAATGGCACACCCTCTAGAGACTGCACCCACCCACCTGTTTTAGCAAGACTACAGGAGAGTTGTGTCTTTGTGATTCAGAGCAAGAGCACTTGGGCCAGGACACACAATATTACCTTTAGTGATGCTGGGGAAGAGTGCTGGGTGTGGGATACACCCATACTTTAGTGAGGCTTTGTCAGCATGCACCCACCTGCCATTAGCAAGGTAGACGGAGAATGCTAGCATGGCACTTGGTAGTGCTTTCATCCCCATCGAAAGTCTCAACTGATGCTTGCCCCTTGGGCAGGTACTTTAAGATCGGCAACTAAATCTTCATATATAATCCAGTTCCCTCTGAAACCACTCTCTTTGCACTAGGTTCTGGGATGAATGAATGCATGCAAGCTCTTCAAAAGGATTAAGTCTGATCCACACCAACCCTCAGATGCCCTCAACATCAACCCGTGGGGTTCTAAGTCCATGTGTTTGGGCCTTGTTTCTCTAGTGCAGGTCTCAAGGGTTGGGGTGACCAGTGTGAGGCACAAATCCCTCACTCTTTAGGGAGAGACTCTGGACCAATATGATTCTTCCCTATTGTGAGTCACAATGCTGGGGGTAGGATTTTTGGCAAGCCTGTGTCTCCTACCTGTCTTGATGTGGCCTGTTTATGCCTTGTAGAGAAATCTTTTGAGCTAATCTTCAGTTCTTTTCATTGGGAATTATTTTATATATAGCTGTAGAGTTGGTGTATCTGGTGTATTTAGGGTTTTCTTACACTGTCATCTTGGACAATCTCCTGTGTATATATCTTTTTATTGGTAGATTTAATTCCCTTACATTTGAAGTAATTAGTAAAAAAATTGAAAGGATTTAACTACTGTTATTTTGATGTTTTCTGTGTATTCTGTAGTTCTTCTGTTTGTGTATTCTTCTTTTCCTATCTTCCTTTGTGATTTGTTTTTTTTGTGTGTGTGTAATGGTAGACTTTGATTTTTTTTTTCTTTTCCTGTTTGTTTCTTTTGTAGGTTTTTGTTTATGGTTTCCATAGGCTTACATAAAACTTCTTATAGTTATAACAGTGTTTTACTGTTAACAACTTAACTATAATCATAAGCAAAAAATCTACAATTTATTCCCTCTCCCCCAACTTAATTTTTATTGTTTTGTTTTTATTTATTTTTGAGATAGAGACAGAGCATGAGTGGGGGAAGGGCAGAGAGAGAGGGAGACACAGAATCTGAAACAGGCTCCAAGCTATGAACTGTCAGCACAGAACCCTATGTGGGGCTCAAACCCACAAACCATTATCACTGACCTGAGCTGAAGTCAGACATTTAACCAACTGAGCCACCCAGGTGCCCCTCCCACAACTTTTTTATTAATGTCAGAATTAAATTTGTTGTTGTATATCCACTAACACATTTTTGTGGTTATAGGTATTCTTAATAATTCTGTCTTTTAACTTTTATACTAGAGACAAGATTAATATAGTCACTATCCTTACATTATTGAGTATTCTGAATTGGACTAAATACCTTTACCTTTCACAGACTTTCTTATTGCTGTTTAGCATCATTTTGTCTCAAAATGAAGAATTCTCTGTAACACTTCTTATAAGTGGTGATGAATTCCCTTGTTTTCATTTGTCCTTTGGGCTTCAGGAATCTAGTTATGTGTTTCCCTCTTTGATATTGGAAAATTTCAACTAGCATTTCATTAAATTAGAAATTTGCCCTCCTACCTTTTCCCTTTTTTGCTCCTTCTGGTACTCATCTAATGCATACATCATTTCTTTTAATCATGGTCTATAAATCCCACATACTTTCATTTCTTTTTATTTTATTTATTTATTATTTCTCTAACTCGATGATTTCAAAGGACCTGTCAAGAATTGACTGACTCTTTCTTCTGTTTGATGAAGTCTACTGTTGAAACTTTCTATTGAATTTTGCATATCAGTCATTATATTCTTCAGCTCCAGGGATTTGTTTGGTTTTTTTTTTTTTTAATAGTTTCTCTTGGTTAAAATTTTTATTTTGTTAAGTATTATTTTCCTGATTTCTTTCAGTCATTTACCTGTTTTCTTTTGTGGCTTATTGTGTTTCCTTAAAAGAATTGTACTGTGTTTTTGTTGTTGCTGCTGTTTTTTCAGGAAGGTAGTTCAATAAGTAAAGTTCTTTCGGTGGTTTATTTATTTTGCTCCTTTGGTGATGTCATGTTTCCCTGCTACTTTTTGAAAATTGTATACTTTCACAGATGTCTTCACTTGTGAAGGATCAGTCACCAGTTCCAGTCTTGGTAGGCTAGCCTGGACAAGGAAATCCCTTCACCAGTGAGCCCAAGCCAGAGATTCTGGGTGGGCTAGTTAGCAGGGTCTGTTAACAGGCAGATTTACTGTTATAGTCCCCAAGCAGCTGGTCATGATGCTGTTGCCCATGAGCATGGGTGCTGTCTTTTATTTTCCTCTTTCTACATACTTAAAAAGTAAATTACTCCATTTCTTATTGTCCTTCTCATATTGAAATCATTATTTTATTATTTTAAATTTTAATTTATTCTCTTACATTCTTCTAGATATGGAGTTCAGTAATTAAAGTATTTATTGTCTACAATTGTTTTCTGGCCATTATTCTTTCTATCCCATGATTGTTACTGGGGCACGAGGAAAGCAGAAGAGGGAAATGTTACAAATGTCCATTTCCAGGTATCAAATAATGATTTTTGAGCATGGTCTTGTGGCAGAGGGGTGGCCGTAGGTTTTTACACTACCCTGTCCCAAACCAGAGAAGAAAAGCTATGAAGGAAGAACCATGCAGTCAGGAGAAAGGAGCAAAGGTCCTAACAAAGGAACAAGCTGGATGATGTATCAAGACCTAAGGACATGTCCTTGTAACCAGAAAGTGGGCAGTGAGACAGATATCTCAAGGTTAAAAGAAATTAATGATGTATAGTTTTGAAGCCCTTAGCCAGCAGGTTGTTTTTACTCTCATTAAAAATGAAAAAGTGGTTACTTTAGGAAATTTTTAAGGAAGTGATATGATCTGATTCTTATTACACCAGAAACTTTGTAGTCCCCCTGTAAGCCAAATTCTGCCAGTGTTTCCTTCTAAAATTGAGTTAGATAATGTGGCACATTGCCCAGAGGTAGGACAAAGATGACTTATTTCCCAAACACTGATATTCCTGGTATCAAATATTTACTTGACTTGCAATAGCCATGAAGTTTTTATTAAAAGAAATGTGATTGGAATGTAGCCATGTTTATTTATGTATGTATTACATTGTTGCAATTTGAGTAGTTGCAATAGAGCATATGCATCAGCCAAACCTAAAGTATTTCTTATCTGACATTGAAAAAAAAATCCAACTCTTGATACAGAAAAAAATCAAAAGTCAATATTTGGTTATTTGAAAGAATAAGTTAATAGTACTTTAAGCAAGACTGATCACAAACAAAATAGAAAACAGATTAACAATATAAGAATTTTTTTAAAGTAGATTTAACTATCAAAATACATATTTTAGAAAATATGTTGGTAATATAAAATTTTTAAAGATTGTTTATTTTTGAGAGAGACAGCGTGTGAGTGGGGCAGGAGCAGAGAGAAAGGGAGACACAGAATCTGAAGCAGGCTCTAGGCTCTGAGCTGTCAGCACAGAGCTGGTGTGGGGCTCAAACTCACGAACTGTGAGATCATGACCTGGAGGAAGACCCTTTAGCAGACTGAGCAACCCAAGTGCCCTGGTAATAGTACTTTTCTACAAGAAAATTGACATTGGAATGGAATAACAAATTTATCCAGAAAAGTACCAAGGAAGAAAAAAATACTTATGAATATTCCCATTTAGAATAAAATGTTGATTATCCTCCCTTAAATAAAAGTAAAGCAAAACAAGAAACAGGCCCAGATAGCCTTAGAGAGTAAGAATAAAGGACGTACTCCCAAAATCTTATGAGAATAGTATAAAAAAATCGCAAGACCACTAAGGCACACACATACTCTACAACATCATTTGTGAATTGGTAATAACTTTATTTTGTGGTAACTGAGCACAAGAACATAATGTTTGCCATATGTATCTTAGTTCAAAGACATGTGGGTACATTACCTACTACTATTTTTGATTATCTAATTGAAAAATGTTGATTGATGTTTCCATTAAACTTACTTGAAAGACAACAAACCTTCTCAGGTATGACTTTAACTTCTAATCAATCGCTCTTACAGTATTCAATTCTGGTCAAGACATTGTTCTAATGTTACATTTTTTAGAATTCTCTCTTCTCTGAATTAATGGACTAGCCTTTAGTCCATAGAGTATTTATTATATATTTTTTAGTAGACTTCCTCAAATTCAGCCTGCTTTTGAAAGGGAAGTTACAGCTCCTTAAGCTTTTGAGAATAACCTTTACAGTAACACATCCTTATTGTAAATTCAAGAAACTTAATGCAATGTAGGCAATGGTTTTAGTAAAATGCTCAAATTTTACATACTTGAAAATTAACACCAAGAAATGAAAAGGGTTATGGTAACTTTGTCACCATTTTGTTATTAAGTGGTTCTCGTTACTGGTAGTTATTCTGACCTCTCTGACAGGAATGTCAAGGGAAATGTTTTATTAATGATTGAAGAGCATTTTGAAAATGTGATGTGCCACATAAATACTAAATTATTCCTGACATAAGGAACTAGACCACACCAGCTGTCCTAGCCATAAATGTCAGATCCTGGGATTATTTCTGGGAAACAGCTAGTGTCTAATCCCTGTCACTTCAGTCTTTTGAAGGAGTTAAAAGTACCTGTTTTACTGTTAGTTAAATTTATAAACTCAACTGCTTTCTGTTACATCAAAATACTTAGTAAGATCACAAAAACAGATTAATAATCAGGGAAGGAAAAGAATTAGTGTGAAATTTCAAAAAGAGAACAAAAATGTTTATAAAATATCATAGTATATGTGACTGACTTATGTTTAAAACTGCATACTTAATGGGGGGAGGTTGTGATTCAATAGGAGAAATGCACAGGCAGATATCTCTGGAAATATAAATGGTGGTATAAATAGGTTTAATGATGGAAACTTGTAAACACGATGTTTTCAAAACATAATAGTCATATTTCCATTAGCAGAGAATAGGACAAATAGAACTTCCATAAATAACAAAAACAACCAAACAAAATGATAATGAAGGCACTCAGCTATAATTTGTCATGGTTTTAAACAATTAGTTGAATGTAAGAAAAAAGAATTTATATGCTATTGATGACAAAAACACTCTCTTCAAATGTTAAGCTACTTTCAAACTACTCCTATGGAAAGAAAGAAAACAAAAGGACACTATAATGTTACTATAAATCTAATAGATGAGGTTTACATTTTCTAATATTTTGAAGGAACTGATAGGATAGGCATACCTCATTTTACTGCACTTTATTGTACGTTGTAGACATTGCATTTATTTCTCCAAATTGAAGGTTTGTGGTAAACTTGCATTGAGACAATGTTGAGGCACTTTTTTTTTTAACAGCCTTTGCTGACTTTGTGTCTACTGTCACATTTTGGCAATTAGCAAAATATTTCCAAATTTTTCATCATTATATTTGAATTGTTACAATTTCATGACAGTGCTTTAACATATGAGGACTTGGCTTCTTATGGACAGGCAAAGAAAATGGTTTCTTGAAGGGCTCTTGGATGACTCAGTTAAGTGTCCAAGTGTCAGTTTCTGCTCAGATCATGATCTCATGGTTTCGTGAGTTCAAGCCCTACCTCAGGCTCTGTGCTAATGGTGTGGAGCCTGCTTGAGATTCTCTCTCTCCCCTCAACCCGCAATCTCTGTCCTTCCCCTGCTCATACTGTCTCTGTCTTTCAAAATAAATAAATAAACTTAAAAAATTTTTTTAATAAGAAAGAAAGTGATTTCTTGAGATGGAATCTACTCCTGGTGAAAATGGTATGAAAATTGTTGAAATGAAAACAAAGAATTTAGAATATTACATAAACTTAGTGTATAGGGGCACTTGGGTGGCTCAATTGGTTAAGTGTCACCCTCTTGATTTGGGCTCAGGTCATGATCTTGAAGTTTCTGAGTTTGAGCCCCACATCAGGCTCTGCACTGGTAGCCCAGAGCCTGCTTGGGATTCTATTGCTCTCCCTTTCTTCTGCCCCTCCCCATGTTGCATGTTCTCATTTTCTCTCTCTCTCTCTCTCTCTCTCTCTCTCTCTCTCTCTCTCTCTCGCTGTCTCAAAAATAAATAAACTTTAAAAAAGCTTAATAAAGCAGAATTAAGCATTTGCTTGTATTGATTCCAATTCTGAAAGAGATTCTATGTAGGTAAAAACTATAAAACAGTTTTACATGCCACGGAGAAATCATATGTGATAGGAAGAGTCAATTGATACAAAAATTTTATTTTTGTCTTACTTTAAGAAATGTCACAGCCATCCTAGTTTTCAGCAACCACCACTCTGACCAGTCCACAGTCATTAACATTGAGATAAGGCCCTCCACGAGCCAAAAGATTATTATGACTAAAAGCTGAGATAATGGTTGGCATTTATTTTTAGTAGTAAAGTATCTTTTAACAAAATTACTTAAATATTTTAGACACAATACTATTGTGTACTTCATAGACTATAGTGGAGTGTAAACACAAATTTCATATGCTGGGAAACTAAAATAAAATTTGACTAGCTTTATTGCAATATTGTTTTTATTGCAATAGTCTGGAACCAAACCCACAATATCTCCAAGGCATGCCTATACTTAGGAAAGTGACAAAAGTATTATAGTTTTAGTATAAGATATAAATTTTAGTGAATTTGTATTTGTTTTTGTTTATTTGAGTAAGCTGTACACTCATCATGGGACTTGAACTCATGAACCCAAGATAAAGAAAGAGTCACATGTTCAACTGACTGAAATTCTCTGTAAACCTAAAATCACTCCAAAGTATAATATTTATTAAGAAAACAGTTATAATGATAAAAATGTTGCTAATTTGAGCAACATGGAAGTTGAAGAAAAAGGCTAAAAATATGAGAATCTAGAGTTATAAATGTTAGAAGAGACATCCAAGCGTATCATGGCAGATAGCTTACTAACTTCGATAAACACAATAGAGCAAGATTTAAGTACTAAATTAAAAAGGAAATAGGGGAGGAAAAAATCAGCAGTGTTTTGGAAACTGCATAAATATTGTCTGAGTTAGGAAGCCTGAAAAGCAGAATATTAAGCCAGCTGTCAAAAGCTGAGGAGCAATTAGATTTGTGGAATTGAACCCCCATACGTTTCTGGAGTTGGATGTAGCAAGCCTGGAAGTGGATGTGATCTTGATGTGATCACAGGAAGGCTGATTGTTGGAAGATGGAAGTCTTACCCACTCTTCACCCACTCTGTTCCATTCACCCACTCTGTTCCATGTAGCTGGGACAGTTCTACTTCTCTAGCACAGAAGGCTAAACATCATTCTCTGAAGAGAGTGACAAAGGGCTATGGACTGCAGATAACGCAAATGGTTTAAAGAAGAGTTTACGTATTATACATTATGAATATTGGGAACCTGCCAGTTATTTCCCTGCTGGAATTCTAGAATTTTTCAGGGCAGTTACCAAGGCGTAGATTCTTTCAAAGTGGAGTATCTTACCAGCTCAAAGAAATGACTAAAAATTCTGACTTTAAAGATTCCCCAGTGAAATGGTTCAGCCACATGACAGCTCAATAAAGACTAAAAGAAAAGGAAGCCCCATCTATATATGCAGCATTTTCATAAAGTATTTTAATTTCCCTTCTTTTAAAGGAAAGAAAATGACCAGGGATCACTAGAACTTCTCTTTAAAAAGGTCAAGCCAAAAGCCTCTATTGTAACTGATTGAGATGGTAACAAACAATAAGGATTAAAAAAATCAGTAGGAAAAGAACAGAAACTGGGGAAAATAACGTTAAAATAGATAGCTTTTGAGCATTTAAAGAAGGTACAGCATTAATCAACAAATGGATGCTATAAAAGGCAATGAGAAAGAATGACATATGGCCATTTGTAGGGAAGTGGATGGACCTCAAGGGTGTCACACTAAGTGAAATAAGTCAGGTGGAGAAGGACAGAAACCATATGTTTGCACTCATAGGTCTAACAGGAAAACAGGAGAAACCTAATGGAGGACCAGGGGGAGGGGAAGAGGGAAAGAGAGTTGGGGAGAGAGAGGGATGCAAAATTTGAGAGACTATTGAATGCTGAAAATGAACTGAGGGCTGAAGGGGAAGGGGGAGGGGGGAAAAGAGGTGGTGGTGATGGTGGAGGGCACTTAGGGGAAGAGCACTGGGTGTTGTGTGGAAACCAATTTGACAATAAACTCTTTAAAAAAAAAGCAACATTTAGAGGATAAAGGAATTCAACAGACAATAAACAATATATCAGAATTTTAAATCTCCAATAAAGTAGTACAAAAACAAATGAAATGGAAACTATTAGAAGGTGACAAAAAAGAAAATGAGGCAACCCATCTGCAGATTATACAGAAAAAAAAGGCGTAGAACGAACGAAAAGAGAGGTGCGGAGGGGAGGGGTTACCAGAGCCAAGGAAAGGACTACTGACAAGGCACAGAGAATGCCAACAATTGTGAATCTGTATAGAGACATAACAAAACATATTGGCATAGCATTTCAGAAAATGAGCAGCACAGTTTGATAGAATCTATCATCCTCTCTCTCCATACACTTTTCTCTGCTACTTTCAGGGCAGCCCACTATCCCTAATTATATTTTACTCTCTGGAAATTCAGTCTCTTTTTCTGGTGCTTCCTCCTTATGTTTTGCTTTGTTTTGTTTCTGTTGAAGTGTTCCAGGGCTTAAGACTTCTTTTTTTCTATTCTCATTTGGTTGGTGTTCTCTTCCAGTTTTATAGATTTAATCTATATGCTGATTGCCAAAATTACATTTACAATACCAGCCTCTGTCTCAGCTTTAGCTTGCAAGCCTTTTTATTTAGTATTTCAAATCAGTATGTGTAAAAATGAACTCATAATTTTCCTCCTCAACTCAATCTACTCCTGCCGAGGCCATCCCTGTCTCATTGGATGGCAACTCCATCTTTTCACGTATTTAGCACAAAAACCATTATGTCATACTTGAACCGCCATTTTTATTTTTCACATCTAACCCTTGAAAAGCCAGCTTTGTTTACGTTTAAAATGCATAAGGACACCTGGGTGGCTTAGTTGGTTAAGCGTCAGACTTTGACTCCAGTCACGATCTCACAGTTTTTGAGTTCCAGCCTGTGTCCAGCTCTATACTTACAGCTCAGAGCCTGGAGCCTACTTGGGCTTCTGTGTCTCCCTCTCTCTCTGCCCCTTCTCCCTCCCCCCACCTCTGTCTCTCTCTCTCTGTCTCAAAATTATAAATAAACATTAAAATTTTTTTAGAAATATTAAAAAATAAAATGGACAAGATCTGAATACCTATCATACCAACTGCTATCTTTGGGTCTCTTCTACCATTTCTTATTCTCTATTCTTCCTAGTCCTTCATTTGGAGTCCAAAATCCTATTTTCAATAGAGTAGCCAGATTACAAAATTTTAAGGGTGATAATTTCTCTGCTCACCACCTTGCAATGGTTTCTCATTCCATTCATAGGAAAAAACAAAGTTCTTTAAATAGACCACGATGTCTTTCATGATCTAGCCATTTATTTTCTTCCTCAACATCCCCTAGTAAGAGGTTTCCCATTCCAGCTAAACCAACCTCCTTGCTAAATCCTCCAGATCCAATCTAAACATATTCCAGCCAAAGGGACTTAATGCTTACCCTTTTCTCCACATAGAATGATTTCACTAACCTATTTGCATGGCTAATCCCTTTATTTAATTCACATCTTCGCTCAGATGACACTTTCACACAGATACTACAGTCCCTGGTATCATATTTAAAATATATTCTACCTTTTCTATAAGTAACTCCAGATATCCTTTCTCCTGCTCCACCATTTACTCTGACCTTGGTATTTATCACCTTCTTTATAATTTACTTGGTTATTATATTCAAAATTTATATTCATTAATGTAAACTCCTTAACAGGAGGCATTTAATCTATTTTCATTGAGCAATGGATCTCAAATGCTTAGAAGATTGTCTATCAGATACTGGAAATTGTTAAACAAAAAGGAAACTACTATTGGATATATTCATGTAGTCATAATAATATAACTACTGAATAGTGATCTAACAAAATTTAGAATGCATCTTTCAGGAGAAATTGAAGTATGAAAAACAAGAAGGTAAGACAGAAATAGGGAATATAGACTAAACTCACTTTTTTACAAATAAATACAATTGTATAATGACTAGAACATACAAAAAATGAATATCAACATCAGCATGTAATTTAGAAATAGAAAAACAATAACAACAACACTAAAAGATGCAGCCAGACCTTTTGAAAGGCCCAGGCTCTAAGCAACGGAAATGAAGTTGTTTCCTCAGCAGGCTGCTATTTTTCATTACAGCCTCTATAGAACTAAAATGTAATTAACTGTGCAAAGGTAACTTAGAAATGAACATTAATTTTAAGAAGTGTTTCCATTAAATACAATAATAAAAATTGGTATAACTTCCAAATATATACAGGGTCAGCAATGAAAAGAAGCCAATACAAGTGAGTTAAATTTCCATCTTTCATAGTAGGGATCAATACTCTCTTATAAAATATATAAATCTAGAAAGTAATGATATTACATCATATAAGGTTTTGGAGCAATTTCTCAAACAAACTTACATAGAAACTTAAAATATACCTCGAGGAACAGGGCAGAGAATAGAGGTTTCGCATGTACTATTGTTTGTCATTCCTAAACTGCTCTGTGTACTTTTTGATATCTAATATATTATTAAAAATATGGACTCAATAGTGTTAAAATAGAAGTGTTTAAAAAAATTTTTTTAATGTTTTATTTATTTTTGATACAGAGAGAGACAGAGCATGAGAGGGGGAGGGGCAGAGAGAGAAGGAGACACAGAACCGGAAGCAGGCTCCAGGCTCTTGAGCTAGCTGTCAGCACAGAGCCCGACGCGGGGCTAGAACCCACGAATGTGAGATCTGACCTGAGCCGAAGTCGGAGCCTTAACCGACTGAGCCACCCAGGCGCCCCAAAATAGAAGTGTTTTTATATCTCACTTCACCTTTTCAGCCATTTTGTAGTAAATCTTCCTCTGTCTTAATTTTCAAGTGTAAGAAAAAAATCTCATTTTCATTATTCATACTCCCTTCAGTGATTTCCCTTCAAGTAAATTCCAGTATCTTCTGATTACCTAGATAATATGTGGTAAAGGAAGTGATGTCAAGGAGCTGGTGTATTTCTCAGCAAGGTATGGAGGATGACATTGTTTCTGAGTTGACCTCTTTCAAGAGCTCTTATTGCCCTCAAATTTAGGAGCTTAGTCAAATATCTGATTTATAAAAATACAAAATTCCCATTACTTTTATTATCCATATATGGTAATTGAGGGATAGAATAAAGAGATACTGTGACTCACATCCAGTATTTTTGGATTCTAGTCTTTTTATGTACGTTGGGGAAATAAGAGGGGGGAAATGATCATAGATATTGACCCATATCATATATTTACATCCAGGATAATGCTTTTATACTACTTATTTCACTTTTTTACACAATCTGCTTCTATATGATTCCTCCTCCCGTGGAGACGAACACTTTCAATTTATATTCCTAGCTCGAGAGATGGCTTTGAAGTCCTGACCCCATCACTCTTATGCTTGGGTAGGGCAATTTGATATCTATATGCTACAATGATTTTTCAAGCAAACCTAGATTTTCTAATCTATATGCTCTACCTTTTTTATGTCTTTCATACATTTTATGACATTAATGAAAATTATTTGAAAGTACATATTATCTAGCATTAATATTTCTAATGGGATATAGATGTGCAATATGTCCAAATTATTTAATCTCTTTGTCTCAATTTCCTTACATATAAAGTGAGATAACACTAGCTATCTAATACAAATACTGTGAGAATAAAACGAATTCATACATACAGGATGCTTAGAACAGCATCTGTGTCATTGTTCGTCCTATCAATGTACTTCCCATTAGTATAATTCTTTACTTGGCTTTATTCCTATAAAGACAGGTGTTGGCTCTCTGAATCTTAGTTAATTCCTAAATTCTGAACTCAGAAATCTGTCTGTGTATCTTTCATCTGGCATTTTACAGTTTGAAGGAAAACACTGTTTCATAGAAGAAATTAACTCAGTGTAGTAATGGCATTATTACATTTTACTTTTGGAAATATAAGAAACTGTGTAGGAAATAGATTTTTAAGTGGTAAATTGGGTAGAGAAACTGAGGCTTAGGAAATCTTTAATTAATAAATGTAAATAGAGGACTTGGAACTAAGAATGCCACTAAGGGACTATAAAGAAAGAGCTTAGATGCCGAAAACACTTTAAGTCAAATTGATAGCCCTTAGAGGATATGTGACTCTCAAATTCTGTTTCCATTAACCTAATAAAGTAATGTAGGAAGAAATGAACATGACAAAGGAGAATAAACTTTAGTTGTTTGAATGGAGTGTGGAAGTTCTAAATAGAAAAATCCAAAATAGTTGAGACACATTGCGATAGGGATTATAGCTCAAGTTTAGATAAAATCCTGGGTAACAAATTTTAAATAGATACCAGAGATAAGTCAGGTACCTATATATTTACCTGGCATGAGGCAGTACAGTTGCTACGATGGATAAATAACTACTAGGTGTATGGTAATCTGTTACCACGCTGTATAACACATCACAAAACGTAATGGCAAAAGAGCAAAAAAGCAAAACCAAACCAAACAAAAAACACATTGTCTTCTATCATATTTCTTTTTTGTTTAATTTTTTTTACATCTTTTTATTTATTTTTGAGAGAGAGAAAGACAGAACGAGCAGGGGAGGGTCAGAGAGAGAGGGAGACACAGATCCTGAAGACAGGCTCCAGGCTCTGAGCTAGCCGTCAGCACAGAGCCCGACGCAGGGCTCAAACCCACAAACTGTGAGAGTCTGACCTGAGCTGAAGCTGGATGCTTAACCGACTGAGCCACCCAGGCACCCATATCATGTTTCTATGTGTTTTCTAGGATCAGCTAGGGAATATGTGCTTGATGCTTCTTATAGTGAATATAGTTGAAGAGAAGTTTACATGGCAGGAAAGTCACGATGTCTTGCTCATATTGCTGAGGCAGGATCGCGTTTGCCGGCTGCCAGCTCGGCTAGAATTGTAGCGTGCATCGTCTCCGTGTGGCCTCCTCATGTCTCTTGGGCTTCTCATTTCATTATAATTGGGCTCTTAAACATGCATGTTTTAAGAGCTAGAAAGCAAAAGCAGCCTGCACCCAGAAGATGGAATCATTTCCTCCATGTTCTATAGAAAAAAAGCAGTCACAGAGCTTGCCCATATTCAAGAAGAGGTGTCTCTTTATTGGACGAGTGTCAAAAAAACGGATAAACCTTAATTCATCATATAATCTTAAAATGATTAAAAATACTTAGCTTTGGACTTACCCTCTTTTCGCACAGTTTCAAAGTTGTTGTTTTTTTACAGATTCAGATTTGAACAGGTTTTTTAACCGATTCAGATTCACTATTAACTGTTTTTATTTACCTGAGGAAAGAAGAAGGTAAAATCCCATCGAATAGTGTGTGTGAAAAGACAATCTAGAGCAGAGTGTGATGCCGGGGCCTCATGGTGGGCACCGCAGTGAGTGCTCCCAGACAGTGAGAAAACACAGGGATTCATTAGGTTAGTTCTGGGACAAAGAGGAAAGTGGCGCATTTAAGACGCCTTCTTATTGTTAGTTTTCTTCACCTCCATTACTTAACCTCTTATATTCTCAGCTTTGAGGAACTATAACACTGGGTAATCTTTAGACCTGCTTTCTTACTTGTAAACAATATCTATATTTACATTTTATGGTAAGTTCTAATCTCTCACTTCATATTTTACATCAAATTCTCTGTGATTAAATTCCAATAGGCAAATGGATTTCTTCTCTAAGTTTCACAGTGCAGAGCTTAGCCTGGATCTGTGTCTTCTGATTCCTAGTTTGGGCTACTGCCTATATATCACCTTTATTTAGATTTTTCAAAACTTCATAGTGTCACCATTAATTTGCTAATTCACCTGCCAAATCAGCAGCTTAAAAACACGATTGCGGCCAAATTCTTCTGGTGATCAGTATCAAGACTCTCAAGTTAAAGCCTTACTTGGCCTTCACGGACACTATCCTGGCCAAAACCACTGAAATCCATTAGTAGATGCTGTGTTTTTGGCAAAAGTTCTGCATGTCTTTAGATGTCAAGCAACATGTTTACTACTTCAAGGCGATGTAATCAGGTTACCATGGAGCTGGAAGAGGACAGTCAGCATTAAATCATGGGAAGATTTCAAACTCACAGGCCTAAAATCCTGAGGATAGTGTAGTGCCATCTTGGATAAATGGCTAACTAAAATTTTATAATGGTTCTCATTTTCCACAGAAAGAGAAATTCGTTGCAAATTATAATCTCTTTCCTCAACAGCTTCCACAGTTTATGAAAGTACTGGCAATAAGACATGGCAAAATAACAAGAACAATTGGCAGAAAAGTTTTAATTAAATTAACATACCAAT
This sequence comes from Suricata suricatta, assembly GCF_006229205.1. Taxonomy (NCBI): domain Eukaryota; kingdom Metazoa; phylum Chordata; class Mammalia; order Carnivora; family Herpestidae; genus Suricata; species Suricata suricatta. The sequence goes on along the minus strand of NC_043705.1, from coordinate 125,556,925 downwards.
CTTCCAAAGCTTAAATTATTTAAATTACTAACAGCACTCTATGGATGTGACAAAGCAGCAAATAAGACCCTGAGTAAAACAGAATGGTTTAACAGTAGTTATTTTGCCTTTTAAAATGCATTATCAGTGAATATTTAAGGGGAGAATCTAATTATTTGAGGAGGTCACAGGTAACATTTTAGTAATCAGTGCCTAACCATGTAAAATGACCTTGAGTTTATCCTAATTAAGTCAGTTTTCTATGTTATTTGAAAACTTTGTGGAAGTATATAATGTTTATTTTTTAAAAGCAAAACATGTATTGACTCAGGTTGTTTATGTTGTTGTTTTCTCCCACCTCCCCCCCACCCCATTGCTACGATCCACATTATAGTAGAAGAATCTCACAATTGTGGAATTAACAACAAAGGTCCCTGATGTGTTGGAAAATCCCAATTTGATAAACATGGACTATTGCATTTTTCTTTCCTTTAATGGATTTCACAAGCATATGAGATTATAGAGCTTAAGGTGCATATAACTGAAAGAGGAAAGTAATGAACACAAAATAAGCTATTTCTTGAAAATTTTACATATACCTCAAAATTGGAAGTTCAGGTTCATGCTTCTTTCTCAACAGGGATCAAAGACAGAGCATAGAATACTGAAGGAAAGGTAATTGAACAAGAGCCAATTGAAAGTAAGATAAGATCTCAAGGGAGATGGTCATCTACTTGTGCACTTGATCAGCCAGAAGAGAGTACTTGAACATTATTCTCCATGCTAGCTTTCATTTTGCTCTTCCTGAATCTTACTACAAGGTCAGTACAATTTTCTCTAACCTGACAGCTTGAGTGGGACATTGCTGAACACACAGCCCATAACCATCACAGCATCTTTTCCTTGTTATGTAAGAATATATTGGACTGAAAGAGATGGATGGACAGTACGCTTTTAGCTAGCTGCAATCTTTTCTTACTTATTTAAGTGATTAAAAGGCCCACTTTGGTATATTTAATATTTTACCCATTCATACAAAGACTACATGTCCGCATGTAATATTCATATACCAAGTATGAAAAAAATGTATTCATCCTTAATTTTGTCGTTGAGGAAACTAAACCAAAAAACTAAGTAGTGTGTTAAAATGTACACTAATAGTTTTTGCTTAATCTAATGTGACACATTTCCTCTGCCCTTGAAGAATTCAAGTCACTTTATAAATTATGATGTAATTAAAAATAATTTCTCATTTTCCTATCTTTGCCTTATATGTTTCTTGGGAAAAAATTGGTGAAGAATGGTAAAGTAAGAAAGTAAACTGCTCTCTCCTTTGTCCAATAGTAATTTTATCTTTAAAATAACTCATCTTCAGGGCACCTGGACAGCTCAGTTGGTTAAGCAGCCAACTTCAGTTCAGGTCACGATCTCACAGTTCTTGAGTTCAAGCTCCACGTTGGGTTCTGTGCTGACAGCTCAGAGTCTGGAGCCTGTTTCAGATTCATATCTCCCTCTCTATCTCTCTCAAAAATAAACAAACATTAAAAAAATTAAAAAATAAAATAAGTCGTCTTCAAGATAGCAGCTAATCAGAAAAATAGAACATAAAAGAACAAGTAATGAACACCAACCATATTTCAGCCAGATTTATCAAAAGAAGGCTAATCCATCACAGCATTCTGTCTATAATAAGCCTACTTCCTTTCCTACTCTCATTTTCAATATTACTGCCTAAAGCTTGGTCTGCTTTTAATATAATCATTGATCAAATGCCACCAAAAGGGGTAGAATAAGCAAATGCATTAATGTTTTCCTATAAAGGCTGGTGACCGTTTACTCCTGCTTCTCTGTGTTGATAGGCTTGCTTCCTTAAATCTTTTGTAGATGAGCAAATTAAATTAAGGGAGACAGAAATTGAGAAATTCATGGCACAGTACACAAAAATACAATAGAAAATATTCTTTGGGTGCCTGGTTGGTTAAGCCTCGTCTTTGGCCTACGTCATGATCTTGTAGTTCATGGGATCAAGCCCTGTATTGGGCTCTGTGCTGACAGCTCAGAGCCTGGAGCCTGCTTCAGATTCTATCTCTCTGTCTTTCTCTGCCCCTCCACCCTTTTCTCTCTCTCACACACACACATTCTCTCTCTCTCTCTCTCTCTCTCTCTCTCTCTCTCTGTCTCAAAATAAATAAATATTTAAAAAATAAAATATTCTTGAGAAGGACTGAAAATAGTAATAAAAGTGGATAACAGGATGGCATTATTTTTTATTATAAAAAAGTTTTTTTCAAATTTTTGCCAAAATTTAAGATATTATTAGACATTATACTTTTCTTTGTAAGGGTAAAAACTATAGGATTCAATGCTTAAAACAAACCAAAGGTTTAAAAATATGCACATTAGAGTATATAAGGATGTTATATATGTACATCAAAATTCTAATGGTGATCTCTAGGCTTTTTAGTTAAAGTTATACTTTTTAAAAATTCTGTCTAATATACTTACAAAAATTTGGAATTCAGAATATTATCTTTGTTTAAAGATATTCTTTTTAACTTTAATAAGATATATGCACACTACTGATTCACCAAAGTATTTGACATCATTGTTTTCAATTCCTTCCAATCTTTACTAACATACTGATAGAATAATACATACATTTCAGCAAAAAACTACTTATTCCTTAGTTTTAGTTCACACAGTTCAGAGAGACTTACCCTATTCTCAACTTTACAAGTAGGCAGTTTGTTAAAAGGAGTAAACTCCTGCTATCCCCTTGGTCACAGTCCCTATCATAATTAGAGTAAGAGAAAGACTCGGCACCTGCTTACTCTCCCTACTGGACATTAGGCTAAAGTGATATCACACTTGACATTGCTGTCTTACCCCTATGGGCAAGGGGAGAGACTCTGAGAATAAATCAAAATGAGGAAAAAAACATAATCAAGAGGTAATAGAAATAATAATAAAAATAAAAACTTCTTAGGAATGGAGTGTCTTTTCCATTAGTGAGATTTTTGAGTGTATCCCTAAATCAAATAGTTCAAAGGTTAGAACAGCTTTCCATATAAAGAAGGGCTGCTGTTATTTAAGTAAATATTCAGAATAGGATTTAGATTGTGAAGATTCTAAGAGTTGGATGGCAATTATGAGGTCTGGTTTTATTTCCCCTGCAATAGCATCCAAATATTAGCTGTGTTAGTATGAAAACACAGTAGTACTATTTAGGAAATGTTCAACACTTTATGTGCTATAACCTGTGGGAGGTACAAGATACTTAATAATAAAAAATTCCCTTCACTGTACTATAATTCACTTGCAACATTTTGATTTAATTGTTTGTATTAAATAAGAGCTAGAAAATTGCTGATATAATATGAAACCTGAAGGTATGATCTAAAATGCATTTAACCTGCAGAAAATTAATGAAGCAATGACAATAAGATGGAATAATTTGGTATTTACATTGTTACAAGTGGGCAGCTTCCAGACATTAAATGAGGGGAATTAGAGCAATAAGTGCTATTTTAAAAACAGATTCTTCTAACATGGAAAATCTAATGGAGTAAAGAAATGCACATGAATATATATATTTTTAGAAACCACATAAGGTCATTGTTGTTGACACCATGTTCCTCTAAACTCCTAAATGCATGCTTATGTACTATTACATTGGGAGCTTATATAAATTGCATTTCTTTTTTTTAATGTTTTATTTATTTTTGAGAGACAGAGACAGCGTGACCAGGGGAGGGGCAGAGAGAGAGAGAGGGAGACACAGAATCTGAAGACAGGCTCCAGGCTCTGAGCTAGCTGTCGGCACAGAGCCTGATGTGGACCACGAACTGTGAGATCATGACCTGAGCCAAAGCCAGATGCTCAACTGACTGAGCCACCCAAGCTCCATTTCTTAATGACATCAAAAACATTATGTTTGTTTAGATGCAATTCGTAAGATTTTTTTAATGTTTACTTTTTAAGAGAGAGAGAGAGAGACAGAGCATGAGCAGGGGAGGAGCCAAGAGAGAGAGGAGACACAGAATCCAAGGCAGGTTCCAGGCTCTCTGCTATCAGCCCAGAGCCCAATGTGGAGTTTGAGCTCACCAACTGCAAGATCATCACCTGAGCCGAAGTCAGATGCTTAACCACTTGAGCCACCGAGGCACTCCAATACTTAAGACTTTTTTTTTTTAACATCTAAGCAGATGCAGTAAAACTCACTTTCCTCTAGCAGACTGGAGGGATATTTGTTTATAGAGATGCCTCCCTTATGCATGGTTTATTTTGCTTTCCCCAGTTTCAATTACCATCTATTAACCAGAGTCCAAAAGCAGATAATCATCATTTTGATATATTGTTAGAAGGTCAGGATTAGTCTAATGCTACATCAAAATACCTATGCTATTCACCTCACATCAGCTTATCATGTAAGCATTTTTATCACTGCACGTCATTACAAGAAGTGTGAGTACAATATTTTGAGAAAGATGGGAGACCATATTCACACACCTGTTATTACAGCATATTATTATAACTCTTGTATTTTATTATTTTTGTTAATCTCTTTCTGTGCCTAATTTATAAAACTTTATCATAGGTATGTATGTATAGGAAAAAATAGTATATACAGAATCAATACTATTTGTGGTTTTAAGCATCCACTAGGGGTCTTGAGATATATCCCCATGGAACCACAAAAGACCCCGTTTAGCCAACGTTATATTGAAGAAGAAAACCAAAACGGGAGGCATCACAATCCCAGACTTTAGCCTCTACTACACAGCTGTCATCATCAAGACAGTATGGTATTGGCACAAAAACAGACACATAGACCAATGGAATAGAATAGAGAATCCAGAGCTGGGCCCACAAATGTACGGTCAATTAATTTTTGACAAAGCAGGAAAGAGTATCCAATGGAAAAAAGACTGCCTCTTTAGCAGGTGGTGCTGGGAAAACTGGACAGCAACATGTAGAAGA
>NC_043705.1:125542819-125551866 GCF_006229205.1 Suricata suricatta | reverse complement strand
AGAGAGTTGGGGAGAGAGAGGGATGCAAAACTTGAGAGACTATTGAATGCTGAGAATGCTGAGGGGGAAGGGGGAGGGGGAAAAGAGGTGGTGGTGATGGTGGAGGGCACTTAAGGGGAAGAGCACTGGGTGTTGTATGGAAAACAATTTGACAATAAAATATTATGAAAAAAATATATATCCCCATGGATAAAGGAGGGCTATTGTAAGATAAAATATCCTCCTCTAATCCAATTCAATCTCAGAGCTGTGTGAGGAAGAAGATGATTAAAGAGTATTTGTGCATTTCTGGACAAGGGAATTGCTCTTCTCTATCTTCTCTCATTTAAAAACATTACCAGCTCAAAAGTATGTACATAATCAGCTTTGCAATGATAGAAAGCCAATTATATCTCACATCTTGCCATCTCAGAATTCTAATGGCTATTTATTTGAACACTAAACAATAGAACATAAAGATTCTTGTGAGTAAGACCATCCTGATGATGTAGGTTTAAGTATTAATGGTTATTCTGGAAATGTAACTTTCCTTTCAACTTGAAGATGGGATAAAATATATGTATATATTCAGTCACTTTTGCTTTAAATGTGGTCCACATACTATAGAATTTACCTATGCACAGTGTACAATCTACAGTAGATTTTAGTACATCACTGTGTAACTATTACCACCAATTCCCCATTTTTAACACCCTCAAAGGAGACAACATATCCATTAGCAGTTACTTGATACATACCTCTTCTACTTAGCAACAGTAATCTAATTTCCATCCTTATGGACTTCCCTATTCTGAACATCGTGTAATAAATATGCAATGCCTGGCTTTTTGGGTCTTGTTTCATTTCTCATGATGTTTTCAAGATTCATTCTTTCTAGAGCATGGATCAATGCTTTCTACACTTTTATGGCTAAATCATGTTATTATATGGATATGCTATATTCTGTTTATATATTCATCAGTTGACAGATATTTGGATTGTTTATACCTTTTGGATATTCTGAAAAATACTACTATAAAAATTTGTGTGGAAGTATTTATGTGAATCAATGTGTTTAATTTATTTTTGGTGGAATTTCTGAAAATTGCCCGACCACATAGTAACTTTATGATAAACATTTTGAGACATTTCCAACTATCTTTCTAAATAGCTGTACCATTTTATAGTCCCACAAGCAAGATATGAGGTTGTGAATACTTCCACATCCTTGCTGATGCTTGTTAATTTTCTTTTTTTTTTTAATTTTAGCCATCTTAATAGGTCTGAAGTTATATCTCATGTGGTTTAAATTTGCATTTCTCTAGGGACTAATGACATTGCCCATCTTTTTGAGCTTAGTGGCCATTTGTATATCTTCTCTGGGAAATGTTTAATCCAATGGCTTTTTTTCAGTGTTTAATAGGATTGTATGAAGAATTTATCTAAGCTACTCCATAGTATTACTGCACTGTCATCTATTTTGTATGGCCAAAAAGTAATGACATTGAAGGGACATTGGCTCCCTCATGAAAACACATGGCCCTGAGAGCAGCCTACAGAGTGCTAAGCGAACATACATTTTTGATGCCACTTTCCCAACAGCCATTGTAATCAACATTCTCCCAGTGCTCCCTTCTTCTGTGCCCCTTAGATAAGATTCTCATGTAACTTACCTGGCTCTTTTGGATTGAACTGAGCAACCCAACCTTAGTCTAGAAATCCCATAGCACTTCACCCATGGATTCTAGTAAAGGCATGTGCCTCCAGGTGTGTCTATGTCTTCATCTCCCCCATGTGACCCTTCAAGGCATGTTGGGTGCTTCCTCTGGGATTCATGAGTAATAAACTTCTCTATTTTAGTTCCCCTTGTATTCTGTTGTTGAAACTCAGCTCACCATCTGCCTACTCTGTTCTACTTCATAAGTGTTAACTTGATAAATTCATAAAAGGTTGCTAATCTTTCAACCTGTGTTTTTGTATTTAAACAGAATTCCTTATAGGAAACACATAGATGGACTCTATTTTAAAATCTATTCTGTACAGGCGCCTGGGTAGCTCAGTTGGCTATGTGTCCGACTTTGGCTCAGGTATGATCTCATGGTTTATAAGTTCAAGCTGCGCATCAGGCTCTGTGCTGACAGCTCAGAGCCTGGAGCCTGCTTCAGTTTTGGTGTTTCCCTCTCTCTCTGACCCTCCTCTGCTCATGCTGTCTCTCTCTCTCTCTCTAAAAAATAAATAAACACACTTTTAAAAATTCTATTTTTAAATCTCCACCCTTTAATTGAATTGTTCCCATTCATTTTTATTTATTATTTTTAAATGTTTGTTTTATTTTTGAGAGAGAGAGAGAGAAACAGAGACACAGAGAATCCCAAGCAGGCTCCATGCTATCAGTGTAGAGCTCAACACAGTGCTCAAACTCACAAACTGTGAGATCATGTCCTGAGTTGAAACCAAAAGTTGATTGCTTAACTGACTGAGCCACCTGGGTGCCTCTTCCATTTATGTTTAAAGTAATTACTATTAAAGAAGGACTTTTGCCATATAGTTATTTGTTTTTTGTATATTGTACATGCTTTTTATCAATTTCTTCATCACTGACTTTTGTTTGTACTTAGTTGATTTTTTTGTTGTACAATATTTTGACTCTCCTGTTCTTTCTATTTTGCATATATTTAGTTCTATTTTTAGTAGTTGCCTTGGAGAATGCAATTAGTACTTTAAACATAACAATATACCCTGATTTTGCCAACTTTGTTTCAATAGTATATAAACATTTTTTAAATATATCTTCATCTCACCTCCTTTATTTGTTATTGTCATAGATTGCATGTTTCTGTGTATGTGAATTTTCATATAAGTTTAAAACAATCTTGTATTTACCTTTTTAAATAATGTAGTAGACAAAGAGGAGTTACACACTAAATATACAATCATACTGGCTTTATGTTTACCTATGCAGCTACCTAAATTAGTGTCTTTATTTCTTAATATAGCTTCAAGTTACTGTCTAATGTCATTCCATTTCTGCCTGGTTCCCTTTAACATTTCTCATATTAAAGGTCTACTAGTAAAGAATTTCTTGAGAGACTATTGAATGCTGAGAATAAACTGAGGGTTGAGGGGGAAGGGGGAGGGGGAAAAGAGGTGGTGGTGATGGTGGAGGGCACTTAAGGGGAAGAGCACTGGGTGTTGTATGGAAACCAATTTGACAATAAAGTAGTATGGGGAAAAAAATAATTTCTTATTTTTGTTTACCTAAGAGTGTGTTAATTCCACACACACACACACACACACACACACACACACACACACACCCATCCTTAAAGGGTAGTTTACCATGTTGACAGGTTTTGTTATTGTTACGTTTTTCAACTTCAGCACTTTAACGTTGCCATCCAATTCTTCTTGTCTTTATTATTTTTTTTTGAGAAATTAATGTTAATCTTATTCATGGCTTTTTGTATGCATGATTTACTTCCTTCTTGCTGCTTTTTGAGATTTTTTGTTTTTCTCTTTTTGGCAATTTGACTGTTAATGTGTCTCTCTGAATTTTTCATGACTGGAGTTCATTGAGCTTCTTGACGTGTATATGCATATATTTTATCCAATTTTGAAAGTTTTATGCCACTATTTGTTCAAATTTTTTTTCTGTCCCTTTCTTTCTTCTTCTCTGGGAACTCCTGTGATGTATATATAGGGCATTTGATAGTGCTCCAAAGGTCCCTCAAGGTCTATTAATTGTTCTTAACTTTTTTCTGCTCCCAGAAATATTTTATGTTCAACTTTTCCTGATTCTTTCTTCTGCCTGCTAAGGTCTGCAATTGAATTCCTCTAGTGAAATTTATATCTTCACTGTTTTACTTTCAGTACCAGATTTCTGTAATTTCAGGTATAGGATTTCTATTGGTTTCCTTTCACAATTTCTCTTTGTTAACATCCTCTACTTGTTCAAACAACTTTTATGATTTTTTTTTTGTTTTTGCCCATGGTTCCCTCTAGCACACTGAGTATATTTAATGTCATTAATATAGACACTAACTAGTAATGTCAACATCAGGGCTTCCTCAGAAAGTTTCATTTTTTCTCTGCGAATGATTCATATTTCCCCATTTCTTTGTTTAGTTTGTAAATTTTAATGATAACCAGACATCTTGTGGTAAGGCTGCAAAGCATATTCTTTCCCTCATCACAGATTGCTTTAATTACTTATTGAAAGTTGCATGTTACTATTGGTCATTTATTTATTTTCTTATAAGAAAGCCTATTAATTTTTTCAAATTTCTACTGAGTCTTTTTAACATGGAGTTGTAAGAACTTAAATTTTTAAAAATATTTATTTATTTTTGAGACAGGGAGAGGGAGAGGGAGAGGGAGAGGGAGAGAGAGAGAGAGAGAGAGAGAGAGAGAGAGAGAGAGAGAGAGAGAGAGATCATGAGCTGGGAAGGGGAAGAGAGAGGGGAGAGGGAGACACAGAATCTGAAGCAGATTCCAGGCTCTGAGCTGTCAGCACAAAGCCTGATGTGAGACTCAAACCCATGAACCATGAGATCATTACCTGAGCCGAAGTCAGATGCTCAAACGACTGAGTCACTTTGACAATATGTATTATTTTTAGTCACAAAACTACAGTGAGTTTTAAACGGGAAGGATTCCACTTGACTAAGCTTATTTAAATAACAGCTATCATTTCTCCTAGGAGAAGGACAGGACTTTTTCATCTAGATTCAGTGAGTTTTCAAATCATTTTTATTGTATATAAACAAAGTTTAAAATCAAGTTAGTCTTTCTGGGGCACCTGGGTGGCCATGAGATCATGAGCTGAGCTGAAGTCAGACACTTAACCCAAGTGCCTAAGGAGTAATTTTTGTATTCTGAGTCTTAGCTACTTACTAGACATATGATTTGCTAATGTAATCTTCCATTCTGGATCATTTTACTTTCCTGATCATGTCTTTTGAAGAAAATTGTTTAAAAAGCTCATGCAGCTAACTCTATTATTTTTTCTTTTGTTATTGTGTTTTTTTCTCTGCCCATTTTTAAAATTTTAATTCCAGTATAGTTAACATACAGTGTTATATCAGTTTCATGTGTAAAATATGATGACTCAACAGTTCATTATCTCACTCACTGCTCAATAACATAAGTATACTCTTAATCCACTTCATTTATTTCACCCATCCCCTCACCCAGCTCCCTTATGGTAACCATCTGTTTGTTCTTTTAGTTAAGAGTCTATTTTTAGTTTGTCTATTATTTACCTTTGTTCATTTATTTTGTTTAAGTTCCACATATAAGTGAAATCGTATTTGTATTTCTCTGACTTATTTCACTTAGCATTATACTCTCTAGATCCATTCATGTTTCAAATGACAAGATTTTGTTCTTCTTTATGGCTGAATAATGTTCTTTTATTCCATTTTACACACACGCGCACACACACACACACACACACACCATACATTATTCCATGTACACACACATACATACATCCACACCATATTTTCCTTATCAGTTCACTCATCAATGGATTACAAGCAGTCTTGGGCTGTTTCCATAGTTTGGTTATTGTAATGATGCTGCAGTAAATATAAGCGTTCATATATCTTTTCAGATTAATGTTTTTCTTTTTCTTTGAGCAAATACTAGTGTGGATGTGATTCCTTGTATAGGGCAGTTTATCTTTCTAATTTTTTGAGGAAACTCTTGCACAGTGCCTACATCAGTTAGCATTCCTACCAACACTGCAGCAGGGATTTTTTTTTTCCCCCACATCCTCACCAACATACGTTGTTTCTTGAGTTTTTTTTATATTAGCCATTAAGACAAGTGTGAGGTGATATCAAATTGTGGTTTTAAGATCCATTTCCCTGATGCTGAGTAAGGCTATACATCTCTTCATGTGTCTTTTGGCCATCTGTAGATCTTTCTCTGATTTTTCAGTTTATTATTATTATTATTATTATTATTATTATCATTTGCTTTGAGTTGTAAAAGTTCCTTATATATTTTGGTAATATCCCTTTATAGTATATGTCATTTGCAAATATTTTCTCCCATTCAGCATGTTGTCTTTTAGTTTTGTTGGTTGTTTACTCTGCCATGCAGAAACTTTTTATTTTGATGTAGTGTTTGCTCCTCTTAGGAGACATATCTAGAAAGATGTTGCTAAACCAATGTCAGAGAAGTTACTGCTTATGCTCTCCTCTAGGATTTTTAAGGTTTAAAGTCTCATATTTAGGTCCTTAATCAATTTGCAGTTTGTTTTTGTGTATGGTAGAAGAAAGTACTCCAGTTTCATTCTTTTTCATGTAGTCCAGTTTTCCTAACATTTGTTGAGGAGACTGTTTTTTCCATTAGATATTCTTTCCTCCTTTGACAAATATTAATTGCCCATATAATTGTGGGCTTATTTCTGGGCTTTCCATTTTGTTCCACTGATATGTTAGTATATTTTTATGCCAGTATCATACTGTATTGATTACAACAACTCTGTAATACAACTTGAAGTCTGCAATTGTGATACCTCCAGTTTTGTCTTTTTTTTTTTTTTTTTCCAGATAGCTTTAGCTACTTGGCGTCTTTTGTGATTCCATACAAATTTTAGGATAGTTCTGGTTCTGTGGAAAATGCTGCTGTCGCTGTTGCTGTTTTGATAGGGATTGCATTAAATTTGTAGATTGCTTTGCGTGGTATAAATATTTTAATATTATATGTCCTTCCTACTCATGAGCATGGAATGTCTTTCCATTTGTGTCATCTTCAATTTCTTTCATCAAAGTCTTCCAGTTTTCAGAGGACAGGTCTTTCACCTCCTTGCTGAGGTTTATTCCTAGGTATTTTACTGTTTTAGTGCAATTGTGAATGAGATTGCTTTCTTAATTTTTCTTTCTGCTACTTCATTACTAATGTATAGAAATTCAAACAATTTCTGTATATTGGTTTTATATCTGATGACTTGACTGAAAATATTCATCATTTCAAGTAGTTTTTAATGGGATCTTTATTATTTCCTATACACAGCAACATGTCATCTGCAAATAGCAAAATTTTACTTCTTCCTTACCAATTTGAATGACATTATTTCTTTTTCTTTTCTGATTTCTGTGGCTAGGAATTCCAGTACTGTGTTGAATAAAAGTGGTGAGGGTGGACATCTTTGTCTTGATCCTGATTGTAGAGGAAAAGCTCTGTTTTTTTGTCTTTGAGTATGATGTTCTCTATGGGTTTTTTCATATATGGTCTTTATTTTGTTGATCTATGTTCCCTCTAGACCTACTTTGTTGAGGATTTTATCATGAATGGACGTTGACCTTTGTCAAATGATTGTTCTGCATCTACTGAAAAAATATATAGGTTTTATCCTTTCTCTAATTGATGTGAAGTATCACATTGATTGATTTGCAAATACTGAAAGATCTTTGTAAAATGAGAATATATCTTAACTGATCATGGTGAATAATTCTTTAATGTATTGGATTTAATTTGCTGGTGTTTTGTTGAAGATTTTTACATTTGTGTTCATCAAAGATATTGGCTTTTAGTTCTCTTTTTGTGTTGTTCTTGTGTCTTTATGGAATTTTGGTATCAGGATAATACTGGCATCCTAGAATAAATTTGGAAGTCTTCCTTCCTCTTCTATTTTTTAAAATATTTTGAAAAGAACAGCTATTAACTCTTCTTTCAATGTTTGATAGAATTCACCTATGAAGCCATCTGGTTCTTGACTTTTGTCTGTTGGAAGTTTGCTTTATTACTTGTTTTATTAAATTGTCATCAATTTCATTGCTAGTAATCAGTCTGTTCAAAATTTCTATTTCTTCCTACTTCATATTTAGTCGATTATATTTTTAGGAAGTTATTCATTTTTTCTAGGTGTCCAATTTGTTGGCATATAATTTCTGATAATATGTTCTTACAATCCTTCGTATTTTTTTTGCTGTATGTTATTTCATTTCTGATTTTGAGTCCTCCCCCCTTTCTCTCTTGTTCTGCTTTTACTCTCTTATTTTTAATGAGTCTGGCTAGAGGTTTATAAATTTTGTTGATTGTTGATCTTTTCAAAGAACGAGCTCCTCGTTGCATTGATCTTTTTTTTTCCATAATATTTTATTGTCAAATTGCTTTCCATACAACACCCAGTGCTCTTCCCCTTAAGTGCCCTCCACCATCACCACCACTTCTTTTCCCCCCTCCCTCTTCCCCCTCAACCCTCAGTTCATTCTCAGCATTCAATAGTCTCTCAAGTTTTGCATCCCTCTCTCTCCCCAACTCTCTCTCCCTCCTCCGTTCCCCCTGGTTCTCCATTAGGTCTCTCTTGTTTTCCTGCTACACCTATGAGTGCAAACATATGGTTTCTGTCCTTCTCTGCCTGGCTTACTTCACTCAGCATGACACCCTCAAGGTCCACCCACTTTCCTACGAAGGGCCATATGTCATTCCCTCTCATAGCCATGTAGTATTCTATCGTGACTATATACCACATCTTCTTGATCCACTCATTAGGTGATGGACATGTAGGCTCCTTCCATGCTTTGGCTATTGTTGACATTACTGCTATGAACATTGGGGTACATGTGCTCCTATGCATCAGCATTTCTGTCTCTCTTGGGTAAATCCCCAGCAATGCTATTGCTGGGTCATAAGGGAGTTCTATGGATAGTTTTTTGAGGACCCTCCACACTGTTTTCCAGAGCGGCTGTATCAGTTTACATTGCCACCAACAGTGTAGGAGGGTGCCCATCTCTCCACACCCTCTCCAACATCTATAGTCTCTTGCTTTGTTCATTTTAGCCACTCTGACTGGTGTGAGGTGGTATCTCAGTGTGGTTTTGATTTGTGTTTCCCTGATGATGAGTGATGTTGAGCATCGTTTTATGTGTCTGTAGGCCATCTGGATGTCATCTTTGGAGAAGTGTCTGTTCATGTCTTCTGCCCATTTCTTCACTGGATTATTTGTTTTGTGACTGTGAAGTTTGGTGAGTTCCTTGTCCATTTTCGATATTAGTCCTTTATCTGATATGTCATTTGCAACTATCTTTTCCCATTCTGTCAGTTGCCTATTAGTT
>NC_043705.1:125458241-125542719 GCF_006229205.1 Suricata suricatta | reverse complement strand
AACAAAGAAACACATTACAGGGGGGAATGAAAAGAAAGAGAATGGGAGGGAAAGAGACGAAAGGAAGAGAAGAAGAGAAAATAAAAAGAAAAGAGAAAGAAGAAAAGACCAAAAAATATATATATATAAGGGGGTCGGAGACAACAAAGGACAGTAGACTGCTTAAAAGTGTATGACCAGTTTAGGGGAGAGGTAAGGATGAGATACCAGAGAATATATCTGGGTTGCAAGAAGGTGAAAAAGTAAGGGAGAAAGGAGAAAGGAATATAAGGAGTAAAATTTAAAGGAATTGAGTAAAGAAAAAAAAAGGTAATAATGACAAAGAAATAAGTACGAAACTAGTGAAGAAAAAAAATTTTTTGTTATATATTAAAAAAACTACCAAAAAAAACAAAACGAAAAAAAATGGAAAAAAAAAAAAAGCAGGCAGCAGCTCCCCCTGGTGGATAGGCTTGGTTTGATGCGGTAAGTCTTGGAGTCTGCTCTCAGAGGCTCCGCCCCTGCCTGAGGCGAAATGAGCAGCAGGAGGTGAAGTGCGCACCTTCACAGACTCAATTGCAGAGTCCCCACCCCCAGTCAGGATCGTGATTGCAATGGGGGAAAGGAAAAAACAAAAAGCAAAAAACCGAGTCTCTCTTAGTTTCCGATAGCTTTGCTCAAGCCGCTGTGCGCTGCTGGAAATGAGCTGGGAGCTCCTACCATCTAAGCGTGCGCCCTGGCCTCCACCAGCCACCGACTCTTTGTTGAGGGTCCCTATCGGTGTGCGCCTTATTTTTCCCCTGTGCGGACCCGGGATTCGCACAGTCCATGCAGGGGGCGAGGTGTGCCGTGGAAATGCGGTCGGTGGTCCCGTTCCCAAAACCAAGTTCGAATTGCTGGCGCCTGGCGCAGTCGCCGTTCCGGCTGCTTCCCGCCAGGGAGCGTGCCTCCCCAGCGCAGCCGCTTCTCACAGCCACAGACGCCTCTGATTCCCTGCCAAGATGGCTTAGGGCTGGGGGCTATTCCTTCTCTTGTGCCACCCCGGTTCAGGATTCCGGCTACCCAGCAGTTATCTATGGAGTGGGTTTCTGTCTCCAAGCACAGCCAAGCATTCTATACCTCTTCCCCAGAGACAGTTCTATGAGCGTGTTCCCTTTGTCTCTCTGGCGCCGCGGGCTTGCGCCACGTTGGGCTGGGGATCTTACCTCCCCTGCCCGTCCCGGGCTGGCCCATTTTCGGATCTCCCCCGTTCACCCCCACTCACTCAGGTATCCTTGAGGTTCTATTCCTTCTGGAGTTCATATTTTCTCCTTCCGCTCTCTCAGATGAACTAATATCCTTCTCAGTTCGAAAAACGGTGCGGAGGGAGTTTACAGAGCTCCCTTCCTCTCTGCCATCTTGGCTCCACCTCGTTGCATTGATCTATTCTCTCTCTCTCAACTCCCCATCCTCTATTTTTTATATTTTTTATTTTTTTCTGCTCTAATCTTTCTACGTATGTCCTTCTTTCTATTTGTTTCTCATTTTGTTCTTTTGCTAGCTTCTTTAGGTAGATGATTAAGTTGTTTATTTGAGATTATCTTTGCTTCTTTTTAAAAATGTTTTTAACATTTATTTATTATTGAGAGACAGAATATGAGCATGGAAGGGGCAGAGAGAGGGGTAGACACAGAGTCCAAAGCAGGCTGTAGGCTCTGAGCTGTCAGCACGGATGTGGGGCTCGAACTCACAAACTGTGAGCCACCCAGGCACCCTGTCCTTGTTTATCGGTCTATATTGCTACAAGCTTCCGTCTTGAAACTACTTTTGCTGCATCCAAAAATTTTGGACTGTTGTGGTTTCATTTTCATTTCTCTCCGTGTACTTTTTTATTTCTTTGATTTCTTGGTTGACCTATGCATTGTTGAGTAGCAGTGTTTTTAATGTCCATGTGTTTGTGCTCTTTCCAATTTTTTCTTGAGATTTTTAATTTTATAGTGTTGTGGTCAGAAAAGATGCTTGCTATGACTTTGATCTTTTTAAATTTGTTGAAAGACTTGTGTCTTAAAAGATGATCTGTTATGGAGGACATCCAATTGCACTTGAAAAGAATGTGTATTTTTCTGTGTTTGGATGAAATGTTTATATATGTATATGTATTATATGTTTATATACATATATTTATGTACATGTACATACATGTAAATACACACACACATATATGTATATATATAATCTATCTTGTCCAGTATGTTGTTCAAAGCCACTATTTCCTTCTTAATTTTCAGTTTGGATGATTTGTTCATTAATGTAAGTGTGGTGTTAACATCCTATTATTATTGTATTACTCTCAAAAAGTTCCTTTGTTTGCTATTAACTATTCTATGTATCTGGGGACTTTTACGTTGAGTGCGTAAATATGCTCAATTGTTATATCTTCTTATTGGATTGTCTTTTTTGTTGTACAGTCTTGGTTTAAAGTCTATTTGGTCTGATAGAAGTATTACTAGCCTAGCTTTCTTCTGAAACTATTTGCATGACAAATGTTTCTTTCTCCCCTCACTTTCCATCTGCATGTGTCCTTAGGTCTCAAATGACTCTCCTGTAGATAGCACATAGACAGGTTCTGTTTTTTAATTAATTCTGTTACCTTATGTCTTTTGATTGGAGCTTATAGTCATTTGCATTCAACATAATTATTGATATGTATTTATTGCCATTTTATTACGTGCTTTGTGGCTATTTTTGGCATTTTCCTCTGATCTTTTCTTGCTCTCTTTCATAATTTGCTGGCTTTCTTTAGTAATATACTTGGATTCCTTTCTCTTTATTGTTTGCATATCTATTACAAGTTTTTCATTTGTGGTTACCATTAAGTTTGTATATGCCATCTTCTGCATATAGCAGTCTATATTATGTTGGTGATTATTTAAGTTTGAACCCATTCTTTTCTCTCCTCCACATTTTAGGTAAAGGGTATAATTATTTTTTAATGGGTTTTTTTTGAGAGAAAGAGAAAGAGAGCAGAGGAGGGTCAGAGAGAGAGGGAGACACAAAATCTAAAAGAGGCTCCAGGCTCCCAGATGTCAGCACAGCGCTTGATGCAGGGCTTGAACTCAAGTACCATGAAACCATGACCTGAGCTGAAGTCAGCTGCATAACCAAATGAGCCACCCAGGTGCCCCAAACTGGAATATCTCTTTTATTCTTTCATTTTTTGCATCCCTTGACTAATTTTTACAGATATACTTATTTTTTGCTTTTGTGTTTTCTACTTTTTGTGCTCTTTTAAATGGTCTTCCCTTACACTCAAAGAGTCCCCTTTAGCATTTCTTATGGGGGGTGGTTTAGTGATCATGAACTATAGCTTCTGTTTTTCAAAGCAAATCTTTATCTCTTCCTCTATTATGAATGGTGGCCTTGCTGGATAGAATATTCTTGAAGGCAGATTTTTTTTCCTTTTCATTAGTTGGAATATATTATCCACTCCCTTCTGGCCTGCAAAGTATCTGCTGAAAAAGTGCTAGTGACCTTATTGCTTTTCCCATGTATGTAACCTTCTGTGTTCATGCTATTTAAAAAAATCTTTCAAGGAGCCTGGGTGGCTCAGTCGGTTGAGTGTCTGACTTCGGCTTTTGTCATGATCTCACAGTTTGTGGGTTCAAGCCCCGCATTGGGCTCTGTGCTGACCTCTAGCTCAGAGCGTGGAAGCTGCTTCAGATTCCCTGTCTCTTTCTTTCTCTGCCCCTCCCCTGTTCATGCTTTGTCTCTCAAAAATAAATAAATATTAAAAATTTTAATAAAATAAATAAAATCTTTATCACTACTTTTTGCCATTTTAATTATGATATGCCTTGGTCTCGACCCCCTTGAGTTGATTTCTTAGAATGATCTCTGTGCCTCCTGGATCTGCCCGTTCTCTCTCTTCTTCTTCTTCTTCTGGCATTATTATAATGCAAATGTTATTATGCTTGGTGGAATCTCTAAGTTCCCTAAGTCTATTCTTGCTTTTTTTCCCCCTTCCTTTCACCTGTTCAGCTTGATTCCTTTGCACTACTCTGTCTTCCAGATCACTAATTCATTTCTATGCTTCCTCTAGTCTGCCATTTATTCCATCTAGTGTATTTTTAATTTATTGTGTTCTTCATCTCATATTTTTTTTTATCTCTGTTAAGCATCTGACTGATGTCCTCCACTCTGGCCATTTCTTTAAATTCTCTATCCATATCATGTATATATGTTTCACTTAAATCTCTTGTTGTAGTTTTGTCCTGTTCTTTCATTTGGGACATATTCCTGGGTCTTCCCATTTTGTTGACCTCTCTGTGTCTGTTCTCTGTGTTAGGAAAGGCAGCTATGTCTCTTGCTCTTGAAAGTAATGGCTTTATAAAGAAGATACCCTGTAGTGTCCTGAAGTACAGTGTCCCCTGTTCCCCAGAACATGGCATGTCAGTGGATGTCTCCTAGGTGTGCTGTGTGTACCCTGCTACTAGGTCCTAGCTGCTTTTCCCTCCAGCCCAGTAATCTGCAGAGGCTCTCTTGACTTATTGTGAGCAGTGTTGGTCCCCAGCCACGGTGGGACATATAATTTTAGCAGGGTGCTTGCTGGTCTGCTTGTGAAATGAGACTTGTATCCACTGCTGCAGGAGCCAGGGATGTGTGGGTGGTGCATGCACTTTTAACAAGGTGCACCTCAGGCTTCCACAGTACCTGTCACCAACACTGCCACAGAGATAGAGGCCCTGCAAAGCACACTGGTCTGGAGATGCAGTGTCACCAAGATTTGTCCTGGTCTTCTAGGGGAAGGAAACTGCAATGCTGCAACTCGGCAAGTGTGACTGGAAAGGGCAGATGCACTGAATCATGGGTGGGGAAGGACTTGGTATAAACATAGTAGGTAGTGGATGTTGGAATTGTGCTGGTTCCCCCAGGTGACCATGTGTTTATACTTCAGTCTAAGGGAGGAAAACGGTGCTTGTCTACTCCTTTATTCCTGGAGGGGCTCCTGTGATCCGTGCCCCTTTAGACATGTCTGATATAAGCTCACAGCTCCCTCCAACACACAGTCCTGTGAGTCTGTTCTTGACTATGTCTCTGCCCTTCCTCACTTCCTTGATGTTGCTTCTTCTCTACCTTAATTAGCGAGTTTGTTCTGACAGTTTTGGGTCATTTTTCTGTTATTTATGCTGGTGTGAGTGTTATCTAGTTACATTTATGGGATGAGGTGAGCTTAAGGTCCTTTTATTCTGCCACCTTTCCAGCGTTATATGTTGTGTTTTGACATATAAAGTATAAATTATGTAAGCCAGAACATAAAGATTTAGGTATATGAATTCTAAGAATTTTATCATTTTATTTCTTATAATTTTAAATCTATTTCCAGGGTTGGTTTTTTTTTTTTTTTGGTATATTGTATATGATACAGGTTCAACATTATTACTGGCCTGTGGCTGTCCAGTTTCTCAGCACAATTATTTAATGGCTATTCTTTCCCCCATTGAATTATCATGACCCCCCTATCAAACTTAATTGAACTTAGGGGCACCTGGGTGTCTCAGTCGGTTAAGCATCTAACTCTTGATTTTGGCTGAGGTCATTCTCTCAGGTTTCATGAGTTCAAGTCCCACATTGGGCTCCCATACTGACACTGTGGAGCCAGCTTGGGATTCTTTCTCTCTCCCTGTCTCTCTACTCCTCCCCTGCACACATGCTATGTGTTCTCTATCTCAAAAGTAAACTTTAAAATATTAATTATACTTAAAAGTGTTTATGTCTATACTCTAAATTTTATTCTATCTGTAAATCTGTATTAATGCCAATCCATGGAGACTTGATTATGGTAATTTTGTTGTAAATTTTTAAATAAAAAAATAAGTCTTCAAATATTGTTTCTTTTTCCTTATTATTTCCTTTTCAGGTTTGTATTGGCTATTCTGAGTCTTATGCAGTTCCATATGAATTTTTATATCCAATTATAAATTTCTTTAAAATTATCATGTGGAATTTTGGTAAAGTTTGTATTAATTCTGTGAAATAATTCAGGAGTATACTTTTTAAACAATTTTAAGTCTTCCAAACTATGTACCTAAGACATCTCTGCATTTGTTTTATTTTTTAATCTTTTAATAGTGTTTTGTAGTTTTTCATGTAAGTCATGTACTTCTTTGTTAAATTTACATAGTTTTTTTAACATAACAAAATTACATAAATTTTGTTAAATCTAAATAGTTTACTGTTTGATATTATAATTGGGATCATTTAGTCAATTTCATTTTCTAATTGTTTTTGACCAGTGCTTATAAATACATTTGGTTTTTGTTTATTAATCTGGTACTCTGAATCTTTTATCAAATTTATCAAATTCAGTTATTAGATGTAATTATTTTGGGGGAAATTTAGGATTTCCTATATACAATGTCATATTATTTGTGAACAGAATAGTTTTAGTTCTTTCTTTTCAAATTAGATGCATTTTATTTCCAGTTGTTCCTAATTGCCCTGGACAGAACTCATAGGAGAAGGTTGAAGAGAATAGATGTGGTGAGAGCAATCTTTCACTATTGAGTATGACTTTAACAATGAGTTTTTTTTAAATTCTTTCTTGTTTTCTAATTGTGCTGGCTGTAACATATAGAACTACTCTAAATTGATGTAGTGAGAGAGGACATTATCTTGTTCTTGATTTTAAGAAAGCTTTTGGTCTTCATTGTTAAAAGTGAATGAATTCTGTGTTAGTCATTTTCTATTTTTTTTCAAAAGACCATTTTTATATCTTTTGTTCTTCTAATATAGACTTTTACATAGATTTACTTTCATATGTTGAAACAATCTTGGTTTTTTTTGGATAAAGTCCACTTGGCCATAGTGCTTAATCCTTTTAACATTACACTGAATCTGGCTTGCTATATTTTATTGAGGGGTATTATATCTATAAGATATATTGTTGTATAATTTTGTCTTCTTGTGATATTTCTCTCTGGTTTTAACATCAGTGTAATTATGGCCCCTTGAAGGACATGAGCAATGTTTCTTCCTCTTCTATTTTTAGAAGACATTAAGTATCAGTGTAAATTCATCTTATTTTGTAGAATTCTTCTAATTATTTTATAAAAATTTTTCTTTGTAGAGCATTTTTATTGCTAATTCAGTCTCCTTACTTGTTACAAGTATATTCAGATTGTCTATTTTTTTTCTTTTTTAAAAAAATAATAGTTTATTGTCAAATTGGTTTCCATATAACACCCAGTGCTTCTCCCCCCAAGTTCCCCCCCTCCATGACCATCACTCCCTTCCCCCCTCTCCCTCCCACTTCAGTCCTTGGTTCCTTTTCAGTATTCAATAGTCTCTCATGGTTTGTGTCCCTCTCTCCCCACCTCTCTCCCCCTTCGCCTCCCTATGGTCCTCTGTTAGGTTTCTCCTGTTAGACCTATGAGTGAAAACATATGATATCTGTCCTTCTCTGCCTGACTTAATTCACTTAGCATGACACCCTTGAGGTTCAACCACTTTGCTACAAATGGCCAGATTTCATTCTTTCTCATTGCCATGTTGTACTCCATTGTATATATAAACCACATCTTGATCCATTCATCAGGTGATGACATTTAGGCTCTTTCCATGATTTGGCTATTGCAGAAAGTGCTGCTATGAACATTGGGGTACATGCACTCCTATGCATCAGCATTTCTGTATCCTTTAGGTAAATCCCTAGCAGTGCTATTGCTGGGTCATATGGGAGTTCTACGGATAGCTTTTTGAGGAAACTCCACACTGTTTTCCAGAGTGGCTGCACCAGTTTACATTCCCACCAACAGTGTAGGAGGGTGCCTGTTTCTCCACATCCTTGCCAGCATATATAGTTTCTTGATTTGTTCATTTTAGCCACTCTGACCAGTGTGAGGTGGTATATCAGTGTGGTTTTGGTTTGTATTTCCCTGGTGATGAGTGATACTGAGCATAGTTTCATGTGTTTGCTGGCCATCTGGTTGTCCTCTTTGGAGAAGTGTCTGTCTTTATGTCTTCTGCCCATTTCTTCACTGGGTTATTTGTTTTTCAGGTATGTAGTTTAGTGAGTTCCTTATAGATTTTGGATACTAGCCCTTTATTTGATATGCCATTTGCCACTATCTTTTCCCATTCTGTCAGTTGCCCATTAGTTTTTTTTTTTTCCTTTGCAGTGCAGAAGCTTTTTATCTTGATGAGGTCCCAATAGTTCATTTTTGTTCTTGATTCCCTTGCCTTTGGGGATGTGTCAAGGAGGAAATTGCTGTGATTGAGGTCTATTTCTTCTTGAAGTAGTTTATGTTGTTTGTATCTATCTAGAAATTTTCTAATTTCGATTATTTTTAGGCATATAGTTGTTTATGGTATTCCAATATGATACCTATTATTTTTGTAAAGTCAGTTGTATGCCCCCTCTTTCATGTCTGATTATAGCAATTTGAGTCTTTTCCCTTTTTAATCTTAATTTATCTAAAAGTTTGTCCATTTAGTTGCTCTCTTTCAAAAACAAATGATTAGTTTTGTTTAATTGATTTTTTAAAATATAGTACCTATTCTCCTATCTCTGTTCTTGTATTTCTTATTCTAATCTCCGTTTGCTTTGGGATTAGTTTACTCTTTTTTTTTTTCTAGTTCTTAACAGAAAGCATTAAGTTAGCAATTCAGTAAAATAAGTTTTGTTTTCTTATTTAAAATTTTTTTTAATGTTTATTTATGAGAGAGACAGGAAGCTGCATGAGTGGAGGAGGGGCAAAGAGAGAGGGAGACCAGGATACTAAGCAGGCTCTGTGCTGACAGCAGAGAGCCTTATTTGGGGCTTGAACTCATGAACCATAAGATCATGACTTGAGCTGAAGTCAGATATCTAACCAACTGAGCTACCCAGGTACCCCAATAAATAATAATAATTACTATAATTATTATTATTATTTTAAATGTTTATTTTATTTTTGAGAGAAGAGAGTGCACAAGCAGGGGAGGGAAAGGGAGGGGAAGAGAGAACAAGCCAGAGGGAGACAGAGGGTTGGAAGCAGGCTTTGTACTGACAGTAGACAGCCTGATGTGGGGCATCAATCCATGAACCAAGAGACCATGACCTGGGTCAAAGCTGTATGCTCAACCAACTGAGCCACCCAGGCACTCCTCCACCTGAAAAAAAATATTTTTAGATATTATTTATAACAAATTTCTCTTAAGAAGTGCTTTATTAGTAACCAATATGTTTTATAATGCTGTGTTTTTCTTTTCATACCTATTTTGTAATTCCACTTGTGATTTCATATTTTACTCAGTAGTTATTTTGGAGAATGTTACTGAATTTATAATATTTTTTTTTATTATCAGAAGAATATATTTTTAACATTTCATTTAAGAAAAAACCTTTGAGACTTGTTAATATGACCTGACAAATTATCTCTTCAGGAGAATATTCTTTTTTTTAATGGTAAATATATATTTTTTATAATAGTTTATTGTCAAATTGGTTTCCATATAGCACCCAGTGCTTCTCCCCACAAGAGCCCCCCACCAACACCATCACCCCCCTCCCTCCCTCCCCCTCCCCTTTCAGTCCATGGTTCGTCTTCAGTATTCAGTAGTCTTCAGGAGAATATTCTATATGCACTTAAGATGAATGTGTTTTCTGGTGATGTTGGGTGGAGTGTTCTGTAGACATGTTTATTTATAGTTGGTCTGTAAAATAGTTCAGGTCATTTATGGATCTTATATTAGATATTCTATCCATTATTTAATTTATTTATTTATTTTTGAGAGACAGAGAGAGACAGCATGAGCAGGGGAGGGTCAGAGAGAGAGGGAAACAGAATCTGAAGCAGGCTCCAGGCTCTGAGCTAGCTGTCAGCACAGAGCTTGACACAGGGCTCAAACCCACAGACTGAGGGATCATGATCTGAGCCGAAGTTGGATGCCCAACTGACTGAGCCACCCAGGTGCCCCATCCATTATTGAAAGCGCAAAAATATTCATATACTATTCTGAAATCATTTATTTCCCCTCAAATTTATGAATTTTTGGCTTATGTACTATAAAGTTCTAATATAAAGTACACATGTATTTATATCATATATTTTAATTAACGACCCTTTTAGCATTAAAATATTTTTACTTGTCTCTAGTAACAATTCCTGTACTAAAGTCTATTTTCTCTGATATTAAACATTGCAGGTTTCTTTTTGATTTCTGTTGCAAGGTATTCTATCATTTTATTTTCAGTTTGTGGTTTTCAAGTTGTCTCCTAAAGACAACACATTGTTAAATTTTATATTTTTACCCATTCTGCAAAACATTTTACTATTATTGTAAATTTAGTCCATTAGAACTTAATATAATTATTAATGAAGATTTATGTCACCTATTGAGCTATTTACTTTCTATAAGTCATATATTTAATTTGTTCCTCTGTCTTTAAATCATTACTTTCTTTTGTATCAACCAAGTATACTTTTCATGTACATTTATTATTTAATTGACTATATTTTTGTGATGTTTTCCCAATTGTTGTCCTTGTTCTTACAATTAACATCTTAAGTTACGAAAGTCTTCTATTGATACTAACATCTTCAAGAGTATACAAAAATGTATTCCTTTATCTTAATTATCTCTCCCGTCTTTGTGCTGCTGTCATAAAAATTACATCTTTGTATACTGTATGACAGCTCTGATTTAGAAATATTGATTTCCATAATTGTCATTCAACTCATATAGAAGAAAAATGCTTCAAAAAACACATTTATGCTGTCATTCACCTATGCAGTTACCTTTAATGGTGTTTTTTATACCTTCCATGGGATTTAATTAATCGTCTGCTGTCATTTATTTCAGTCTGAAAGATTACCATTAGTATGTTTTTCTTTGACTAAAGCAGGTCATCTAGCAATAACATCCTCAGTTTTGTTTATCTGAGAATGTCTTAATGTCCATTTTTAAAACACTTCTAGATACATAATTCTTGAATTACAATATTTTTTCATATTATTTTGAGTATATCATTCCACTGCCTTTTGGCTTGTATGGTTTCTGATGAAAAAAAGCTGTCAATCTTTTAGTGGAGTCCTTGTGTATTATGAGTGGTAACTCTCCTGCTAATTTCAAGGCTCTCTTTTTGTTAATGTTTATATCTTGACTAGGTGTGGATCTCTTTCAGTGTATCTTATTTGATGTGCATTGAGCTTTTAAAACATAGCATATTAATGTTTTTCACCAAATTTGTGAAGTTTTTGGTTAATTATTTCTTTTTTAAGCGTATTTGAGAGAGAGAGAGAGAGAGAGAGAGAGAGAGAGAGAGAGAGCAAGCACATGTAGGAGAGGGGCAGAGACAAAAGGAGAGAGAGAGAGGGAGAGAGAGAGAGAATGAATGATTCCCAAGCAGGCTCCACAGTGTCAGCACAGAGCCCAGTGCAAAGCTTGAACTCATGAACCCAGAGATCATGACCTGACCCAAAACCAAGATTCTGGTAATATGATCCTGGCAATCATATTACCATATGCATCATATTACCATTTGACACACATCATGATATTAACTACAAATCTCAGAGAATTTTGATTTTTTAAAATTATTTTCTCTTTAAGTTTCTCAGATTAAGATACTTGAGAATACCTGAGTAATATAATCTGATAATCAACTGAGATGATCTCAATTGAGTTCTCTTTAAATTTGCTGGTTATTTCTTCTGCTAAGCAAAACTGCTCAAGGACCTTCTACTGAATTCTGCAAGCTATTTATTGTAATTTTCAACTTTTAAATTTCCATCTACTTTAAATAATTGCCATACTTCATGGATAAACTATATTTGATAAATATTACTCCTATACTTTGCTTAGTACCTTTTATGTTTTTCTTAAATTCTTTGACCATATTTAAGATAACTTGATTTAATGTCTTTGTTTAGTTTAAGTCCAGCCACCAGCTTCCTGGGGAACATTTTTTAATTGACTGCTTCCTTTTCTTTGTATTGGCCACACACATTCTTGTTTCTTTGTATATGTTGTAGTTTTTAAACATGGATATATTAAATAATATATAATATGACAATTCTGAAAATCAGGCTCCCTCTAGTATTTTTGTTACTGCTATTTGTTTAGAGGCATTTCAAATTTAATTATGTAAAGAATGTCTTTCTGTAATTGAATTTTCACTGAAATTTCTGTTTGGCTAACTTAGTGAACAGCTAATAATTGTATAGTGATTTCCTTAGATATTTGTGATTAATAACCTTCCTAATTTTTGCTGACGATTTCTGTATGTTGACTGTGGTATACCTACAATTCTCCGCCAAATGTTCAGGTTTTAACCTGTGTAAAACCTTCTAGGAATATATGAAAATTATTCAGACTCTGCAGACTTTGTATTCCCCAAGTTTTTTGTTTTTTTCATTCAGGTCTTCTGGTTGGTCTATTGTTTGCCCCAGCTGTTACTCACTGTCTGGACCATCTGTCATGTTAAACAACTGCCACTGATTGTTTTCAGCAGATGCCCACCAGAAAAATATATCTGGCCATTGGTGAATTCTGAGTCAGGTCAAATTAAGATAAGTTAGTTTTTTTCCCTTTTTTTTACACAAATTTCAGGAAATTACCAAACAGGTCAAATACTGACAATTGAGAATGGGGCTTAACAGAGTTCTATCTCATATGCATCTTTAATGCTGTCATGGTGCTGATTTTCACTATGATTTCAGGCAGTTGGTTTTCTTGTTTAGTTGTGAGCAGAGAGAGAGAGAGAGACAATAGGGCAAGTTAAATGTCACAATACTCAATGCTCTAGTGCCTTCATTTCTAGGTTTCTTAACGTGGGATCCTCATCAAAGTTGTCTTCAGAAACCCCCTTATCAGGGTAAGAAGGGGATTTCTTAAAGATCTGAGATATTTCTTAAATCCTTAGTATTCTTCTACTTTCACTCCTTTCCTCTCTTCCTACCATCTTCCATACACCCCTGGCTTCACAGTCCATCAATCTGTAGGACGTTTTGTTTAAAGACCCCTCTACTGTAAGACAATCTTCATGTCTTGCTGATCTACCCACTCTTTGCCTGGCACACCATTTATTAGGGCAAACATGGAATGCAGTGCAGTGTTGTCACTTTCTCCTGCTTAGACACTTGCTTATAATATTGCAGTAAGTGACTAAGGGTGAGCTTTTTCATTTTGGCTTGCTGTTTTTAATCCATTACTCCAACACCCGACCTCTCAGCTATCTCTCCACCTCAACTGTATTCCAAACAGTACGATTCTAGGTATATACATGTCTATAAATATTTCTAAATGGTTATCTGTATCCATATTAAGTTAAACATAAGATAATACTGCTGTCTGTAATGCTGATCAGTGACCATATTATGTTGGTCTCTTTTACTTCTTTATATGTAATCTCCCATTCCAAAACTGAGAAAACTGACTCCTACCATACTCCATTAATTTACTTAATTATTCAGTTCCTTTGAATATGTATCATGATATCAGAATTATTAACCCATACTCATGAAAAGCAACTTTATCAACTAGATGCAGTTCTCATTGTCAGTTCCCATTGCCTTTGGTCTTATAGATTACATTCACCTCCAAAATTACTTATGTTAGCAATCTCTTGTACCCCTTCCAGTGAGGTCAACACATTTCTAATACAATTGTGTGTGGGTTTTTTTTTTGTATATATTCTGCATCCCATTCTGAAATCATCTGCTGTTAAAGGATTTAATTTTTTTATTTGTTAAGGTTCAATTATCGTGCTCTAAAATTCCAAGTATTTACAAATCTGCAGTGTCATCCAGCCATCATTAGGGCTTCACTTATTCAACCTTCTTATCCGCTTTGCAGGGACACCTGGGTGTCACTAATTTCTTTACAATTATTACAATTTTACATTTTCCAGAATATCATGTAAATGGAAAAATAGTTTCCATTGCTCTGCTTACTTGCCAACAACTAGTATTGCCAGGGTTTGGATTTTAGGCATTCTAACACGTGGGAACCTCCATGGTACCCTAATCCCTAATGACAAGTGATTTTGAGCTTAATTCCAAATGATTAATTGCCATCTGAATGTCTTCTTTGGTGAGGTGTCAATTCAGATATTTTGCGCATTTCAATTGGAATTTTTTGGTTTCATCATTGAGTGTTTAGAGTTCTTTGTATAATTTATGTTTTCTATAGATTAATAAAATATAATTCATATACAATGTTATATTAGTCTTAGGTTTACAAATAATTTAACAATTCTATATATGATTTCTGCATATTATTAAATGCTCATCAAATAAAGTGAGCTCTTAATCTCATTTATCTATTTTACCTATTCCCCTATCTACCTTCCCTCTGACAGGCAAAAAGCTGATGGCTATTGTTTGTTCCCTGTATTTAAGAGTCTGTTTGTCTCCTATGTTTGTTGGTTCATTTGTTTAAGTTCCATATGTAAATGAAATCATATGGTATTTGTCTTTCTCTGACTGACTTATTTCATTTAGCGTTCTACCCTCTAGGTCCACCTATGTCGTTATAAATGGCAAAATCTCATTCCTTTTTTAGTGCTGAATAATACTCCATTGTGAATATATGTCTGTGTGTGTGTGTGTGTGTGTGTGTGTGTACATATACACATCTTTATCCATTCTTCTGTTGATGGACACTTGAGTTGCTTCTATATCTCAGCTATCATAAGTAATGCTGTAGTGAACACAGGTGTACATATATCTTTTTGAATTCGCATTCTCTTTTTCTTTGTATAAATACCCAGTAGTATAATTATTGGATCATGTGTCCCATTCTATTATTAAATTTTAGGATCCTCTGTACTGTTTTCCACAGTGGCAGCCCCAATTTGAATTACCTCCAACAGTGTACTAGGGTTCCTTTTTTCCACATCCTTACCAACACTTGTTATTTCTTTTTTTTTTTTAATCTTTACTTATTTTGATAGGGATATAGAGAACAAGCAGGGGAGGGAGAGATAGAATACCAAGCAGGCTCTCTGCATAGTCAGCTCAGAGCCCAATGTGGGTCTCAAACTCAAGAACCAGGACATGATGACCTGAGCCAAAATCAAGAGTCAGATGCTCAACCAACTGAGCCATCAGGCACTCAACATTTGTTATTTCTTCTGGTTTTTATTTTAGGCATTCTGGAAGTTGCAAGCTCATTCATATTCATTGTAGTTTTGATTTACATTTTCTGATGATTATTGATGTTGAGCATCTTTTCATGTGTCATCTTGTCCATCTGTATGTACTCTGTGAAAAAATGTTTGATCATATTTTCTGCCTGTTTTTAAATAGCACTGTTTGAGGGGGTTTTGTGCATATATTTTGAGTTATATAAGTTCTTTACATATTTTGGATATTACCCCTTATTGGATATGATTTGCAAGTATCTTCTCCTAGTCATTAGGTTGCCCTTTTGTTTTTCTGATTTCTTTTGTTGTGCAAACACTTTCTATTTTAGTATGGTCTTAATAATTATTTTTGCTTTTGTTTTCCTTCCCTGAGGAAAATAAAATGTTCCTAAGCTGATGTCAGAGAAACTACTGCGTATGTTTACCTCTAGGCATTTTATGATTTCAGGCATCACATTTAGATGTGTAATCCATTTTAAGTTTATTTTGTATATGGTGCAAGAAAGTGGTTCAGGTTTCCTAGCACCATTTGTTGAAGAGACTGCCTTTGTCCCATTGTATATTCTTACCTCCTTTGTCACAGATTAACTAATTATATAAATGTGGGTTTATTACTAAGCTCTCTATTCTGTTTCATTGATTTATGTGTCTATTTTTGTGTGAGTACCTACTATTTTGCTACAGCTTTGGAGTATATCATGAAATCTGGAATTGCGATACCTCCAGTTTCTTCTTTCTTGAGATTGTTTGGTGGTTTCATACAAATTTCAGTACCATTTGTTCTAGCTTTGTGAAAAATGTCATTGGTAGTTTGGTAGAGAACGGACTAAATCTGTAGATTGCTTTGGATAGAATGGGCATGTTAACAATACTAGGTCTTCCAATCTGGGAGCATGGAATCTCTTTCCATTTGTTTGTATCATCTTTAATTTCTTTCATAGTGTTTTACAGTTTTTAGAATATAGATATTTCACCTCACCATGTTGGTTAAGTTCATTCCTAAGGCATTTTATTATTTTTGATGTAATTTCAAATGAGATTGTTTTAATTTCTCTGCTTCTTTATTAGTGGATAGAAAGGCAGCCAATTTCTGTATATTAGTTTTCTATCCTGTAACTTTACTAAATTAACGGTTCTAGTAATTTTTTTTTGGTGGAGTCTTTAGGGTTTTCTATATATAATATCATGTCTTCTGCAAATAGTTTTACTTATTCCTTACCAGTCTGAATGCCCTTTATTCTTTTTTCTTGTTTGATTGCTGTGGCTCGCACTTCCAGCTCTATGTTGAATAAAAGTGGTGTGAGTAGATATCATTGTGTGCATCCTGGTTTTAGAGGAAAAGCCCTCAGTTTCTCACCACTGATTATGATGTTATCTGTGAGTTTTTCATATGTGGCCTTTATTATGTTGTGATAGGTTGTCTCTAAACCTACTTTGTTGGAAGTTTTTATCATGAATGGATATTGTACTTTGTCAAATGCTTTTTCTCTGCAGCTACTGAGTTGATCAGATGATCACCCTTGGTCATCCATGGTTTTTATCTTTTCTTTTCTTTTGTTAATGCATGTTCATTCGCAAATACTGTACTACCCTTACATCCATGAGATAGCTTTATCAAGCATGACCTCATCATAACTTAATTACATCTGCACCAATTCTCCTAAATAATGTCATATACACAAGTTTAAGATAGACATGTATATTGTTTAAGTTTGTTGGTAAGTCACTCTATTCTCTTCACATGCATGGGGACCGCCTGGGTGGCTCAGTTGGTTAAGCATCCAACTTAGGCTTCAGTCATGATATCACAATTCATGGGTTTGAGCCCCACACCGGGCTCTGTGCTGACAGCTCAGAGCCTGGAGCCTGCTTCTGATTCTGTGTCTTCCTCTCTCTCTGCCCCTCCCCCACTCACGCTTGTCTCTCTGTCTCTCAAAAAAAAAAAACATGGAAAATATATGATTCTTTAAGTTTTCCAACAACTTTTGGAAAACAGGATCCCTCACAGTTCAGAGATCTTTATGCATTTTTTTCCAAATTTATGTAAGACAAGAATGCTAAATGGGACTGATTTAAGGTAAATGCTCTTCCTCAGATAAAACTATAGTAAAGTCTTTTCTCATAAATTAGCTTATTGTTATGAAGAATGTTCTCTAGATATTTGAAAATGTATATGTTATTGATGGAATAATAGCCACCCAAAGATATCAGGTCTTAATTATTAGAACCTGTAAATGTGACCTCAGAAGGAAGAAGGCTCTTTTCAGATGTGTTAAGTGTACTGACATGCATATTATCATGAATTTTCCAGGTGGGCCCTAAATTCAATCATATGTGTTCTCATCAGAAGCATGTAAAAGAAGAGGAGACAATGTGGCCCTAGAAGCATAGATTGGAGTTATATGGCCTTAGTCAGGCATGCAGTGGCCATCTGGACCTGGAAGAGCAAGAAATGGAGACTCCCCTCAGGTCTCCTGAGGAAGCACACCCTTGATGACCCTTTCAGGTCAGTGAAATTAATTTTTAACCTCTAGCTTCCAGAACTGTAAGATATACATCTTATTTAAGTCTTAGAGTTTATGATGATTTGTTACAGCAGCCCTAAGAAACTAATATGTCGACTTTTCCCACTCCTAACACCAGAGGGGACCTTTCTTGTCCCTTAATTGATATTCCTGGATATAAAACTCATGAAATTTGGGGGTTCCCTCGAGAATATAGCACCCAGGAATTTCACACCCAAGTTGCTAGATTTGATGAACTAATCAATATTACTATTAAAGAGGCCTTAACATTTTATGGCTTCTGTAGCTTTTTCTCTTGGGAAGCAGAATTTGCTGTGACCATGTGAGTTCATCTGTTTTTTCTAGACTTTGGGATGGTGATTTACCCTAAAAACTCGACTCCATATTGAATCTCAAAAGATACCTTAATTTCTGGGTTTTTCAGGATTTTCCTGTTGTGTACCTTAGAGGGATGACCCTGATGTTTTTTGTGTGGTAGGGCTAAAACCAGAAGTCCTGTTATAAACAAAACAAGTATAATATTCAAATTATGGGAAAAAATTTACTGTGGTATATTATCTGAATTCTTCCAATCTAAAAAACAATAAAGATAAATGTATTTATGAAAATCAGTCATGTTTATAATTAAATGTATTTAATTCAAATTTATGAAATTTCTGTCTAGTAAATTACCTTCCTTTTTCCATTTCATAGAGTTACCTATAGTTTGATGTAAAGCTCTGAGTTTTAGATTTCTCCTGAAATTGTTTTTATAAGTATGCTTTATTTAGATATCATTAGCTGATAGTGTATAATTAAAATGTGGTTTTGCACCCTATAAGTGATTTATGGGTAAATGCATTGTATGAAGCTCTTCTATAAATGGTGTCTGTGAAGAAAATGAGCATTTAAATATTTGCAAATTTCAAGCAAGTTTTATTTCTGGAAAGAATATACTATGGTTAAAAATAATTAAGAAAATAATGGAGTGAATCTCTCTTTAATGAGCTCTCTTTTATTGTGTATATTTATCTTTCACAATCATAATTAATACTGAGATGCAATTTGTTAGCAAAATACTGAACACATTTCATTTGTAGTGGAATCTCCTTTAATAGTATTAGTCAAAATGTATGATAAATAATTTGTATTTAGTACAAAGATTTTCTATTTTAATAACTGAGTTAGTTTGAATATTTCTTATTACTTTAACATGCACTTCACTTTATGTCATTGCCAGCATTGTCCTTGTCACAAGTAAGGGCACCAATGGACACAGCTATTTGGCTTTCACTGTTAAATAGCCATGTTCAACAGAACAGTCTGGTATCTTGATGAGGTAAGATTCTGACAGATGCATTCATATGTCTGAACTCTACAAAGTGTTCAACTTCATTTGTACATGTTGTTACACAGTAATCGTACGACAATTGAATAGTTAAAAATACTACGAAAGCAAACTAGAGTACTAGATGCATTCATTGGCTGGGTATTTTCATATAATGTACTTAGTGCTATGAATGACAATGCAAAGGGCACAATGAAAGTACTACATAGAGGCACATAGCTTCATTGCTGTTAGAGAAGGCTTACAGAGGATTTGAATGTAAGATGAAGTAAAGGGATGAATAGTTTATTAGCTTCCTAGAGCTGCCATAATGATTTACTACAAACTGAGTGTCTTAAACTAATAGGAGTTTGTTTTCTTACAGTTTGGGAAAAGTCTGAAATAAAAATGTCAGTCTTGTAACACTTTCCTGAAATTGTCAGGGAAAAATCCTTTTTTTTTTTTTCTTACCTCTTAGCTTCGCAGTTCACTAATAATCCTTAGCATTACTTGGTCCAGTTACAGTTACATCATTGCAATTTCTGCCTCAGGTTTAGATGGCCATCTTTTCTCCATATTTTTCTGTATCTTTGCATCAAAATTTCCTTCTCCTTCAGCTCACAATGACACTAGCCATTGGATATAGAGTCTACTCGTACCAAGCATAACCCCATCATAATCTCTTTCTAAATAATGCCACATTTACAGGTTCAAGATGGACACGCATTTGTTGAAGTTTCATGGTAAGTCACCCTATTCTGTTCCAAAGCATGGAAAACATATAATTCCCTGAGTTTTAGAACATCTGTGGGAAAACAGGGTCCCACATATTTAGACCTCTTAGGGAATCTAAAGGCAAAGATGGACTCTACCTGGTATATCAACCATGGTCTTGAGGGAAAATGAACTTTTGTAATTGTAGTGGCTGTTTTGAGAAACTTTTAACTTAACTAAGTCCACCTTAAGGGATGCCCTTATCTGAGAGGTTCTCAAACCACTCAAAGACAAAGGAATGCATATTTTAGTATTCAGAAGCTTCTAAAAGATAAACTACAAAATAGTTCTAAAAATTTTTTTACAGTATGCAAATTTAACTTAGTCCATATGTCAGAAACCTTTTGAGTTTTGTATCTGAGACATGGCTATTTTTAATAAAACTTATGTGATTTCTGCTTACAAATATCATATATAATATATACATATATACACATAAATGTATAAACATGTAAAGAGTTCTATTTAGCTGGATTATAGAAAATTAAGTGCTTACATATTTAAGAAATACAGAATTAACCCAAAGGTTTTTCAAGTTCACATGAATCAGGGTAATCTTTAATATATACAAACTAGTTTAATTGTTGATTCAATAAAAACAGCCATGTATTGAGTTGTCAATACTAAACATAATTGCAAACATAAAACTTGTTCTACCTTGGTTTTCTAATCCAAAAGCTCATAATCTGTTAAAAATTTGTCAACAAGAAAAATGAGATGATTAGTTAATGTCAAATCCAAGAATAATGAGTAACAATGAATATTTTAAATAAATGAGCACAGAATTTCTACTCAAACTAAATAATGAAAAGATTATTTCCAAATAAGATAATATACTGAGACATTACCAAATTTATCAATTTGGCCTTTTAATTTTTAGTGAGAGACAAAAGATATTTGGGTTTATCGCTATTTTGCTACATTAAAAATTATACTATAAAAAATATGTCTCCATCATTAGGTATTTATTAACTTGCCAGTCCTCAGATGCTTACTTCTCAGTTTTCATTAGGAATTAAGGATTATTTGGGCTAAGAAATTGGAAATAAGAATGAAAGAAAGCAGTTGTGTATAAAATGTAGGTAAAAAATAGAATGTATTTCTGAATAAGGAAAAGGCTAAAGGATGTGGATATTTTTTTTAAGGGGAAACAAATAATTTTCTCTGAAAATATTCCATGGTGTGGGAAATACATCTTGAGAAAGAAATTTTTTTTGTGGTCAAGCTAAAATTGAAATAGATTAAGTTAGATAATTTTTTTTCAGAGGGGAGCAGGAACAGAGAGAGACGGAGAGAGAATCACAAGCATGCCCTGTGCTGTCAGTGCAATGCCCCACATAGGGCTTGATCCCACAAATTGTGGAATCATGACCTGAGCCCAAATCAAGTCAGACACTTAAGCAACGGAGCCACCCCCAAAAAAGAGTTTTAATATCAAATATACACTATTACAGAATTAGAATGTTGTTTTCTGTTAAAAGGAAAAAAGTATTTTTTAAGATTATTGGTCTGAACTCAATAAGAAATTATAAACACAGTTTGTTTTCTATATAGATTACATTAAAGACAAAGATTTTGTTTCTGATGAGTAATTTTCTGAAAACAGTATATCTTTATCAAGACTTTGATTACTTAGAAGATTTAAAAGGCAAATACAGAAAGTTACATAGTTGTAAATGCCTTTGCTATTTTTCTAATTGTCATTTTGAATGAATTATTTTTCCACAGTGACCCAATTTCCTAAAGTGTTTTAAATCTTTTGACATTTAAAAATTTTTTTTGAATGAAATAAAAAGAAAATGTATCAAAAAACTGAATGAAAACTTAAGCAGAAATACTGTCAGGTATAATTTTTACCTTTATAGGTCATATTTTATGGTGTATATATATATATATGTTTTGTTTCAAATGAGTAAGAAATGTGAAATTTCTAAAAATCTTGTCTATCCTATTATAATATCATTCATAATTTATTGTTTTAAAATTGGCACAGAGTGGTGCCTAGGTGGCTCATGTCATGATCTCATGGTTCATGAGTTCAAGCCCTACCTCAGGCTCTCTACTATTAGCACAGAGCCTGCATCAGACCCTCCATCCCCCTTGTACCTTTCCACTTGTGCTTGTTGTCTCTCAAAAACAAACATTAAAAATTGTTTTTAAACTATGTCACAGAAATCACCAAATCTCCTTGTTAAGTGTATAAACTCTTATCAGAACTTGAACCATGGTTCTTTTTAAATCCTGTATCACTCACAGCTATCATTTTACTCTGATGCTTTTGCACAAGTATTTGTGCACAAATGAGTCATCCTCAAAGGATTCATGGGAAAGACCCTGACAAGTACTCTAAAATTCTAATGGAAAATTGATTCATAAGACTGATAATCCAAGATGAAGCAAAGTAAGAATTACAATTCTTATGACTTCATTTAAAACATTGCTGATTCCTTAATGTTTTGAGTTCCAGATTTAAAATACCCCCTTTTCCTTTTTTAAGAAATATATAAATTTGGCAAAGTATATCTTTGCAACAAACATTGTTGCATGTATTATTTTTTACCTGATCTCTGCAAGATTCAGAAATCAATTAAATACTTACTTTTCATGACAACATATGTGTTTGCATAAGTTCAATAAAAATCTGTTCTCCTTGTACCAGGACATAATTGCACAAATCCTTAGCTTGGCCTTCTAGCCTTAAGAAGAGGTTTTTAAAAGTCCAATCTAAGATTCCTTATGAAAAGTTCCAACAAAGCAGATTTAAAAGAACCTATCCGAGTCAATAATTCACTTTGTAAATAATCAAGCCAAGTTTATGAAAACTAAACTTATTTGCAAATAAACCAGTCTTACTGTGGTTATCTATGAGAGAAATGAGATGATTATAGAGAGAGAGATTATGGTTCAAGAATATACATTTTTAGAGATCAGATTTTAGATCTGCTATGACTGTTTTTCAAGTTTTGTTATCTGCTTATAAATTTCCGAGAATTCATCACAATAAATTATGTGTGGACAAGCTTCATGACTCTTGTTGTATGAGCCATTCAAGAAAGTTCAACAGAGGACCTTCTGAATTCATCAAAAACTGCCAAGCTAGAAAAATCCATTAGATTAAAACTGTCATTCTCATATTATCAGCTGAAAATGTTTTGAAATCACCCTCTAGAAATCCTCTCAATTGGATGTCTTCCAAACCTAGAAAGTAAGTTTTTAATTTCCTCAAACTATTTACTCTTTTTAATTTTAATATAGATTACTCTAAGTATCTGATTATTTCCATCCTATAAAGGCCTTATTTAGGTGGAAGTTCACCTGCAATACTGTGGCTGAAATAGGATAGTATGAATCTGATAACGTATGCTAATACTTCATATTACACTCAGAAAAAAATTAAGAACCAATTACACATCATTCAAAAAAAATGTAAATTGCCTTAAATGGTTAAATCTTAACTCCAAGGAATCTGCTCCAAGAAATTTTTCTTCATTCACTATTATCCTCTGTTTATTCATCATATTAATCTCTCTAATGCATTATATGCTCTCGGGGGTTTACGGTCTGTTAACTACTCATATACCAAATGGTATCCATCAGGATCAGACAACTGATCATGGGAGAGTTCACAATGTTGTGTAGGAAGATACTGAGCTCACCTTCTCCCACAGACTGGATGAATTTACACCTACATATAAAGCAATCCTCCTGAAGGAAAACTGAAAGCTGATTAGACAGCTTCAGCACAATGATAGAGGGGAAACATGGAAAAAGGCAGGAAAATCATGATAATGAAGAGAACCAGACCCCCAATAACAAATTGCAGGACAGAGAAGTATTACCCAGGAGCCCATGTGCAAACTCAGCTACCTAGAGAGCCCAAAAATAAGCATGGAATGACGGATACTTTACCTGAGATTGAGGCACCATTAAACACCATATTTTATGTTCCCCCTTCACCTTAATTGCATGCAGGAAACAGAGTCCAGGAACTCTGAACTCTAGCCAAACTGCTAAAGCTGATCCAGTATACCCAAGCCTCTGGTCCATTCCAGCTCCAGGTGTCCCACCAAGGTGACCCCAATGCACCCTGATACTCTCTGGCCTTCTCCCACTCCAGCTGGGCTGCCCACACCACCAGACTACACAGTGATGTTCCTATATAAGGCCACGTTTTCAGGACCAAAAGAGATAATAGCTTCATGTAATTCATAGAAACAAACACAGGAAGTCAAAACAAATGAGCCAGGAGAATGTGTTCAAAACCCCAGGGGAAACAATACCTAAGTAAATAGATAGAAATAAGTTACCTGACAAGGAATATAATGTAATGATCATAGAAATGATCACAAAACTGTGGAAAAGAATGGAGCAGCACTGTGAGAACTTTGACAAACACTTAACATGAGGATAGTTTTTTTTTAATTTTTAGTAGGCTATTCTTATTCCAGTAGGCTGCCTTTCAAAACATTGATCCTCTAGAGCAACAGCAAGCATACTAACATGCACATTACAAAGGTCCCTGAAGAAAAGAGAAAAAAGGCACACAAAACTTAATTGAAGAAATAATGGCAGAAAGTGTCCCTAACATGGGAGAGGAGAATCCAGATCCAAAAAGTACAGTGTTCCAAACAAGATGAACCCAAAGAGATCTACAATGAGGCATTGTAAAATTAAAATGCAAAAGTAAAATAAAGACATCAAGAAAAAAATTTATATGAGAAAATCCATAAGCTTATGCTTCAGCAGAAACTTTGAAAGCCAGTAGAAAGTGGCAGGATAAGGGCTCCTGGGGGGCTCAGGTCATGATCTTGCAGTCTGTGGGTTCAAGCCCCATGTCAGGCCCTCAGAGCCTGGAGACTGTCTTCAGATTCTGTGTCTCCCTCTCTCAAAAATAACTAAAAAACATTAAATATATCCTGCCACTTTCTTGTTTTAAAGTACTGAAAGGGAAAACTTACAAATAAGAATATAAGAAAGATACTCAGACAAGCAAAAGTAGATGGATTTCATGATTCTTAAACCAGCAGGATATATTAAAGGGACTTCTATAAGCAGAATAAAGGACAAAAACTAGAAATAAGAAGAAAATATTATATATAAAATAACCCGTCACCAGGTAAAGACAAATAAATGACTGTTTAATGCCTTTTCTATATAGGAAAGCTAATGTGAAGGTTAACAGAAAAAAATAGCAAAATCAACTACAAAATGTATTCAAGAGATGCACATAATAAAAAGATGCATAATGACCAAGACATAAAATGGGAGGGAATGAATATATACTGTTTTTTAAATGCATTCAAACTTGACACTGTCAGCTTAAAATAGAATGTTCTCTATATAAGTCCATATATATATGCCTCATGATAACCACAAAACAAAAACTTACAGAAGATAGAAAAAGAAAAAAAATCCAAACATAACACTAAAGAAGTCTACACATAACAAATGGAAGAGAATAAGAAAGGAAGAAAAAAAAAATCAGAATAATTAACCAATAGGCAATAAATAATATCTATCAGTAATTACTTGAACTATAATTGGACTTAATGGTCCATTCAACAGGTATAAAATAGTTAAATGGATTTAAAAAATAACAGACCCAATGTGCTGCCTACAAGAGACTCACTTAAAAAGAAACAGATATATCAAATATATAAAGTGCAAATGGAAACAAAGCTGGATGTGAAATACTTAGACTTTAAAACAAGTAACAATAAATTCAAGGAAATTGAAATTATGTAAATTATGTTTTCTGACTACAGTGGTATAAAATGAAAAATTACAGGAAAGAAAACTGGAAAAAAACACAAACATGGAAACTATACATTTGGAAACAAATGTAAGCACTACTTAAAATCTACAGGACATAGCAAAAGCAGTTCTAAGAGGAAAGTTCATAGTGATACAAACTTACTTCAAGAAACAAAACAAAACAAAAAAAAAAAGCTTCTAACTTTACCCCTAAAAGAAACAGGAAAAGAACAAAACCCGAAGTTAGTAGACAGAAGGAAATAGTAAAGATCACCACAGAAATAACTGAAGTAGATTCTAAAAGGAAACAATAGAAAAGATCAATACAAGTAAAAGATAAAATTGATAAACCTCTAGACAAGAAAGAAAAAAGAGAAGAGCCAAATAAAATCAGAAATAAAAGGGAATTTACAACTAACAATACAGAAATACAAAGGATAGTAAGAACCTACTAGAATTATACCCTGACAAATTGGTAAAGCTGGAAGAAATGGACTAATTCCCAGAAACAATCTCCAAGGCTGATCATGAAGAAATCACAAATCTGAATACACCAATTACAAGTAATAAAATGGAACCAATAATTTAACACAACCTTCCCCCAAAAATGCCCAGGACCAGAAAGTTTTACAAGTAATTTGACCAACATTCCCTGCCACCCCTAAAAAAAAGTAGTCCCTATTCTTCTTAAATTATTCCCCAAAAATGAGAAGGAAGGACACTACCAAATTCATTTTAGGAGTCTAGCATAACTCTGATATCAAAATCAGATAAAGATACCACAAAACAAGAAAATTACAGACCAAGATCTTTGATGAAAAATAATTGTAACCATGGCAAAATGTGATTTATTCCAGGAATGCAAGTACATCTATAAGTGAATCATCATCATACACCTCATGAACAAAATGAAGGATAAAAAACATCCCAAGAGATGCAGAAAAGGCATTCGGCAAAATTTCACAGACATTTATGATAAAAACACTCGTAAAAGTGGGTATTGAAGGAAAGTAACACAATAAAGACATATACTCCAAACCCATAGCTAACAGTATACTCAGAGGAAAAGTTTCAGCTTTTCATCATTAAGATTCAAAATAAAGATCCCCAGTCTTGCCACTTGTATTCAAAAGCTACTAGAGGTCTGAGCCAGATCAATTAAAAAAATCATAAAGTACACTCAAATTGGAAAGGGATACATCAAACTATATAAAAACCCTAAGCCACACACACACACACACACACACACACATCCATCCATCCAAACTATTAGAACCAATAAATGAATTTAGTAAAGTTATAGGAGACAGAATTAACATAGAGGACTGGTTGTGTTTTTATACACATATAACATTCTACCAAAGAAGAATGAAGAAAACAGTTCCATGCACAATTGCATCAAAAAGAAAATACCTGGGAATAAATTTAACCTAGGAGGTAATGACCTATACCATAAAAACTATAAGACATTGAGAAAAAGGAAGTGAAGACGACACAAATGAATGGATAGATTAGAAGAGTTAGAAGAATTATTATTGTTAAAATGTCTGTACTACCCAATCTATATAATTAATTCCCTGTCAAAATACCAATGGCGTTTTTTACTGAACTAGAATGAAAAGACCTAAAATACAATCACAAAACATTGAATAGCCATAGCAATCTTGACAATGAATAAAGAATGTATCATGCTACCTGACTTCAAACTATACTACAATGCTGTGGTAACCAAAACTGTACAGAACTCTCATCAAAACAGACACGTAGATCAATGGAATAGAAAGTCCATAAGTAAAACCATGCAAGCATGATAAATTAACAAATGAGGCATGAATATACAAAAGAGAAATCACAGTCCTTTTGACAGATAGTACTGGGAAAACTGGATAGCTACATGCAAAAGCATAAAACTAGACCACAACGTTAGAACATATACAAAAATAATTTCAATATGGACTAAAGACTTCAATGTAAGACCTATAACCAAAAAACTCCTAGAAGAAAATAGCAGTTATCTCTTGGACATCAGTATTAGCAAAATTTGTTTGCATTTGTCTCTCCATGAAGGGCAACAAAACTACAATAAACAGGACTACATCATACTGAAAACCTTTTTCACAATAAATGAAACAACAGAATGAAAAGGGCATGTACTGAATGAAGAACATATTTGCAAATCATACATCTAATAAGGGGTTAATGCTCAAATTACATATAGAACTTAATATCAAAACAACCCAAATAAAAAATGAGCAGAGGATTTCAGTAGACGTGTTCCTAAAGAAGACCTATCTGTTCCAATGCATCATTCAGTATGTGTCATTGTTTCTTTAGTGATTATCTGTCTGGTTGATTTATCCTTTCCTGTCAGTGGAGTATTAGTCCCCTGAAATTAGCACATTCTTAACAATAAGATTGGGATTAATTGTTTTATGTATTTGGGTGGTCCTGAATTTGGCACATAGATGTTTATAATTGTTAGCTCTTCCTGCTGGAGAGACCTTGTAATTATTATATAATGTCCTTCTTCATCTTTTGTTACTGCCTTTACTTTAAATTCCAGTTTGTCCAATATAAGTATGGCTATTCCAGCTTTCTTTTGATTTCCAGTGATGATAGATATTTCTCTATCCCCTTACTTTCAATCTGAAGGTGTCCTCAAGTCTAAAATGAGTCTCTTGTAGACAGCAAATAGAGTCTTTTTTGGATAACCCCATCTAAGCCACCTTACTATTAATTGACCAGGAATTTAGAAGAATTTTGGTAATAGAAAATGGAAATATTGTACAAATGATCAGAATATACTTGAGAAGAAAACTCTAATAAAGTTAACATTTGTAGTAATTATATTAGGTACTGTTCGAAAACTGAGTCTACCAGATCAAATCCCTTGTCCCATAAATACTGAACTAAAAGTCATTTTGCTTATCAAACAGACTGACACTATGGACATGCATCAAAGAGCCAGAGCAATATCATGTCTAACATACTATCTGCAAGTATATTGAGTACAAGACCCCACCACAGGTGTACTTCTACTCTATTCCCCAGATAATTGGAACTATTGCTATTCAATCAGTTATTAGGACAAAAGAATGACAGTTTTAGACAAGTTATATCCCAAAGACTAGGAAGAGAAGGAATTTCTATTTCCTCCTACAGCTAACATCATCATTAATGATGGACTGTTTCTCCTCTAAGATTGGAAGTCAAGAATTCCTATCTTGTTCTAGTCAATGCAATAAAATAAAATAATAAATCTAAAATAATTATGGGGGACGCCTGAGTGGCTCAGTCGGTTGAGCGTCCGGCTTCAGCTCAGGGCATGATCTCATGGTTCGTGGGTTCGAGCCCCACGTCGGGCGCTGTGCTGACAGCTAGCTCAGAGCCTGGAGCCTGCTTCCGGTTCTGTGTCTCCTCCTTTCTGACCCTCCCCTGCTTGCGCTGTTTCTCTCTGTCTCTCAAAAATAAATAAAAAGAACATAAAAAATTTTAAAATAATTATGGCTGTTAAAGAAAAGCAAAACTTTTACTTTCAAAAGACATAATCATATGTGCAGAAAACAATAAGGAATGTACATACGCACACAAAAATAGTGTTAGAAGCTAAACTTTTGAGACAGAGTAAGAAGATCTTGGACTCAACTTCCTCACACAGAGGAAATAACTACATGTAATGCAACTAACTGATAATAACCTGAACATTGGCAGACCCGAAATTCCACAGGTGAAGTCATAAGGAGAATGCTACATTGAGAAGGGTAGGAGGAGCAGAGACTCAGTCAAGAATCAAACCCCAGGTGCAGGAATCCATTAGGTGTATCACAAGTATGAAGATTCCTCCCTAAGGAGAAGATCAGTGAAATGAAAGACAAGATGGTAAAATTATGAAGCTGAACACTATTTAAAAATATATAGGTTAAGGAACCTCTGACAACATAAAAAGTAATAACATTTGCAAGATAGGGATCCCAGAAGTAGAAGAGCAAGATAAAGAAATAGAAAACTTATTTAAAGAAATAATAGCTGAAAACTACCTAACCTGGGAAGTAAATAGACATCCAGGTCTCTGGAAGAAAGCCTCAAACAAGATGAGCCCAAGGAGGTGAACACCAACACACATAAAAATTGAAATGTCCACTTCTCCAAAAAGACATCTAGATGGCCAACAGATACATGAAACAATGCTCAGCATCACACATCATCAGGGAAACACAAACCAAAACCACACTGAGATACCACCTCACACCAGTTACAGTGGCTACAATGAACAAATCAAGAGACTATAGATGCTGGCGAGGATGTGGAGAAACGGGCACCCTCCTACACTGTTGGTGGGAATGTAAACTGGTGCAGCTGCTCTGGAAAACAGTGTGGAGGTTCCTCAAAAACTATCAGTATAACTCCCCTATGACCCAACAATAGCATTGCTGGGGATTTACCCAAGGGATACAGAAGTGCTGATGCGTAAGGGCACATGTACCCCAATGTTCATAGCAGCACTGTCAACAATAGCCAAATCATGGAAACAGCCTAAATGTCCATCACCTGATGAATGGATCAAGAAGATGTGGTATATATACACAATGGAGTATTACATGGCAATGAGAAAGAATGAAATCTGGCCATTTGTAGGAAAGTGGATGGACCTCGAGGGTGTCATGCTAAGCGAAGTAAGTCAGGCGGAGAAGGACAGATACCATATGTTTGCACTCATAGGTCTAACAGGAGAAACCTAACAGAGGACCATGGGGAGGGAAAGGAGCAGGGGAAGAGTTGGGGAGAGAGCGGGGGGCAAATCATGAGAGACTCTTGAACATTGAAAACAAACTGAAGGATGAAGGGGGAGGGGAGAGGGGGAAAAGGGCAGGGGGTGATGGTCATGAAGGAGGGCACTTGTGGGGAAAGAGCACTGGGTGTTATATGGAAACCAACCTGACAATAAACTATAAATAAAAAAATAAAAATGTCAAAAATTAAAGATAAAGAGAATCTCGAAAGCAACAAGAGAAAAGCAACTAATTATGTACATGGGAAATACCCTAAGACTATTGGCTGATATTTTAGCAGAAATTCTGTAGACCGTAACAAAGTAGCATGATATGTTCAAAGTGCTGAAAAGAAAAAATTCCTATAGTAGGAATACTTTGCCCCACAAGGTTGCCATTCAAAATTG
Source organism: Suricata suricatta (assembly GCF_006229205.1). Taxonomy (NCBI): domain Eukaryota; kingdom Metazoa; phylum Chordata; class Mammalia; order Carnivora; family Herpestidae; genus Suricata; species Suricata suricatta. Next base: position 125,512,099 of record NC_043705.1, on the reverse strand, counting down.
AAGAAGATTTGCAGACACAAAGTTCTAGTTATAATAGTTATGAGGATGAAAATCATAAGGACTATAGTCAACATTGTAATCACTTTGTATAATCACAGATGGTAGCTACACTTATTGTGATATTCCAGAATGTTTGTAATTGTTGAATCACAATGTTGCATGTTGTACACCTGCAACTAATATAGTAAGTAAAATATGTTTCAAGTAAAAATAAAAATAATTAAAAGTAAAATGAAAACAAGAACAAAACAAGTTTGTACAAGTCTAGACACAACAATAAGAATATGAATAGGTAAGCCATAGACTGGGAGAAAATATCTTCAAATTACTTTTTTGACAAGGAACCTATATCCAGAATACAGTACTTATAATTCAATAATAAGAAACTCAATTAGAAATACACACAAAATGCCAAATGTTTCCCTAAGACATACAAATGCCTTAAAAAGGCAGAATGTAAACAATCTCATAAATTGTTAGAGAAATGCAAATTAAACCCACAATGACATATACCTCTGTAAACTCAATTTTATGACTACAATGAAAAACTCACCAAGTGTTGGCAAATATGTGGTAAAACGGATTCCTCGGTCATTGCTGGTGGGGATATAACATGCTACTAGTACTTTAGCAATTAGTCTGGCAACTTCTTTAAAATTTAAACTTAGTGGGGTGCCTGGGTGGCTCAGTCGGTTAAGCCTCTGACTTCAGCTCAGGTCAGATCTCACGTTCGTGGGTTCGAGCCCTGCGTCAGGCTCTGTGCTGACAGCTAGCTCAGAGCCTGGAGCCTGCTTCCGGTTCTGTGTCTCCTTCTCTCTCTGCCCTTCCCCCTCTCATGCTCTGTCTCTCTCTGCATCAAAAATAAATAAAACATTAAAAATTTTTTTTAAAAAGTAAATAAAATTTAAACTTACCATCTATCCCACTAATCACATTTTTAGTAATAAGCTACCCATGAGAAATAAACATGTGCAGATTATTCAAAATAGTCGAAATTAGCAATAATCCAAATGCCTACACGGATATGACATATCCGTATAATGAAATACTATTTTGCATTAAAGATACTGATGTAGGGGCACCTGGGTGGCTCAGTCGCTTAAGCGTCTGGCTTCGGCTCAGGTCAGATCTCACGGTTCGTGGGTTCGAGACCCACGTCGGGCTCAGTGCTGACAGCTAGCTCAGAGCCTGGAGCCTGTTTCAGATTCTCTATCTCCCTCTCTCTCTGACTCTCCCCTGCTCGCACTGTCTCTCTCTGTCTCTCAAAAATAAATAAAAAGCACTAAAAAAATTTTTTTTTAAAGTTACTGATGTAGACTACAACATGGATAGATCTCAAAACACATATGCTAAATAAACTAAACTAGTTGCAAAAAGAATGTATATTCTATAATTCCATTTATGTGAACATTTTAGTTCAAAAAGGGCAAATTTAAAAATACAGAAAGAAGACTCCTGGCGCTGTGCACTGAGTAGTAAGGAAGAAATGTAGATTATTTGCATGGGATCCATGGAAATATGTGGGAAGATGAAAAAGTTTTAAAACTGCATTGCTGTGATAATTCATGACTGAACCGCTCTATGCATTATAGGCATTTATTAAAAATCATTAAATTGTAAAAAATCTATCTAATGAAAAATGAAGAGGACAAATCAAACAGGCCTAACAAATAAAACCTTTTTATGATACCAATGTACAGTTAGCAAGGCTGATAAACCTACATGAGGCAAACAAAAGCAGATGTGGAGTCAAAAGTTTTTAAGCAACTTCACAATGATCATGTACCTTGAGCCTAATAACTCTGCTGTAGTTAGTGAGGGCAGAGCACAAAATTCTGCTGGGACTCTTTAAAACCCTGTACAGAGACGATGTTCAGTTATTGACTGTGGGGGTGAGGGAGAATAGGAACTAGGTTATTTATAACATTTTTGTTATTTTTTATTTATTTATTTTGAGAGAGCGAGCATGCCAGCAATTAACTGTGGGGTGAGAAAGAATAGGCATCAGGTTATTTATAATATTTTTGTTACTTTTATTTATTTATTTTGAGGACAAGAGAGAGAGCGTGCCAGCGAGCAAATGCAAGTGGAGGAGGAGGGAGAAGAAGATGGAGAGGGGGGTTGGGGAGAGAGAGAGAGAGAGAGAGAGAGAATGAGAATGAGTATCTTAAGCAGGCTCCACACATAGCATGAAGCACAAAGCAGGGCTCTGTCTCAAAAACCAAGAGATCATGAACTGAGCCAAAATCAAGAGTGTGACACATAACTAACTGAACCACCAAGGCTCCCCATTTTTTTGTTATTTTAATAACTCTGTTGCAAACTGGATAAAACCAGGTAACAAAATATATTAATATTTTATAGGTGAGAAACTTGACTAAGAAAAATAAAGCAGTTTGCCAAAGGCTACATTCTTATTAGACGACAGAACTAGAACTTGAACCCACATAATTCTAACCCAAAATCCCAAGGCTCATTTTACTATGCTTGCTTTTTCAGTATTAAAAAAGAAAACATAAAAAGGGATGGTTTTTGAAAATTCAGTTTTAAGCCTACATATGATGGTGTGAAGATATCATGAAACATCTTGGGTGGGTCTGGCCATGTCCCTCATGGAGTATACATTCCAATAGGAGACAAAGATATAAAATATATATATATATATTTACAACTTTGTCACAAGTGCTAATGAAAAATCAGATTTTATGTACAATAAAATAGTTACTTATTTAAATAGCAGTTGACCTCTTTAAAGAGGTGACATTTGGGGTACCTGCGTGGCTCAGTTTGTTAAGTGTCTGACTTCAGCTCAAGTCATGATCTCGCCATCCATGAGTTCAAGCCCCGCATCAGGCTCTGCGCTGACAGCTCAGAGCCAGGAGCTTGCTTCAGATTCTGTGTCTCCCTCTCTCTCTCTGCCCCTCCCCCTCTCACATTCTGTCTCCTTCGGTCTCTCAAAAATGAATAAACATTTAAAAAAAGAGGTGACATTTTAGCAGACATCTAAATGAGGAGAAATAGCCTTCCCTGTGAGGAGCAAGGCTAACAGGGAGAAACAGCGAGACTCACAATCAGGAAGGGGATCTGCAAAAGCCCTGAGTACAAAAACATCACCAAAAGGGTGCTGACAAGTCTGGGTCAAAACAAAGTGTAGCAGGAGAGGACTTTGCAGAAAGAGGAGCCAGGATGCAGAGCGGAACCCAGCACCGCAAGGTGTGTATAACACAGCAAATGTGTGCCGGACGAAAACCATTGAAAGCTTTGCAGGGGAGTTCCACAGTATACATGAAAATATTCATTAAAGTTCAGTATACGCAGACTCGATCATCTAGAATTCCCACCATACAGAAATGTGCCACCCAAAACTCCACACATGCACACACACACACACAAGTTCACCAATGCACATGTACCAAAGTGTTTACAGCATTCTTATATGTAACAGCCAGATATTGGAAAACACCCAAATGTCCATCAACACTAAAAAATAAATCATGGTATATTCATACAATGGAATAATGTACAACAGCAAAAAAAAAAAAAAAAAAACCTACAACCACACAACACAATATGGATGAATCCCAAAGAGTATATTGAGTAAAATAAGCCCGACACAAAAAATGCATATATCATATGGTTCCAGGTATAAACTGCGAAAACAGGTAAAACTAACTTATGTCATTAAAGGCAGGATAGTACTTAAATAGAGGCAAAGATTGATAGGGATATTAAAAGATATACATACACTAGGCCGTTAGATGTATATCCTACTGTGAATAATTAGACTTTAACTTAAAAAAGAATAATTTCTACATAATCTCTATTTAATGTACTCCTCATTTATCTTTATTATTCTCTTCCTATTCCTTTGGGTTTAGTTTGCTCTTATTTTTCTTACTTTTCATTAAAATAGTTAGAATATTGATATATTTTGTGTTTCCCTAACTTGGCATTTATAGTTATACATTCTACTCTAAGCAATGCTTTATCAGCATCCTGTAAATTTTGGTATGTAGTTCTCAGCTGCAATGTTTACAACTATGTTACTAAACAGAAATCTAGTGCAAAGAGTATGCATTAAATAAAACTTATTAATCATACTTAAAGGGAATTCTTATTTAACCATTAAGAAAAATACAAAAAGAATCCAAAGTAAAAGACAAGAAGAAAGATAAATGGATAAATAAATTAGTAAGACATTTATATACCTGGAGGCTACAGATGAACAACAAAGGTAAATTTACAAACACACAATAACATCAATCACAAGTTGTAACTTTTTTCTTTATGTTTTAAGTTTATTTATTTATTTTGAAAGAGACAGAGACAGCACAAGTCGAGGAGGGACAGAGAGAGGGGGGGAGAGAGAATTCCAAGCAGGCTCCCGGCTGCCAGCACAGAGCCAGACACAGGGCTCAAACTCACTAAACCATGAGATCACGACCTGAGCCTAAGCCAAGAGTCAGGCACTCAAATGAGCCATTCATTTGTTCCACAGTTGTAGCATTTTTTTTAAAAAAAGGTGCATGTAGTCTGGCTAAGAGAGTCTGGTACCTTACTAGTTAAGCCCTAACATGTGGCTGAAAAACACTAATATCTACGTATTTCTTCTAAAGAAACAATCCAATAGAGTTTATCCTGATTTAAAAACTATAAAAATGTGTCCAATCTTCTGAGATTTCAGAGTAAATACAATTAATTCTTAGGACATTAGTTTTATGATTGAAATTCTTACATCTGTACAGGAAATGAAATTTTCCTACTAAAAGTTCAAGTGATAAATAATTTTTAATAACTGGTGGCTTAGTGTTTTTGATCCTTGCTATTTCTAACAGTTTTCTTCATTTTCCCTGAAGGAAGGGTCATACTGTTGCTTTTCCTCCTCAAAATACAGTACTGTTTTCTCTCTCCAGTAAGTGTCTGGTGAGGCTTATGAGTTATTTTAGAAACTGCTAAGGAGTACATATTCACTTCCATAGTTTCTTTTTTAAATTAATAATAAAGACAATTATAGACTACCTTAGGGTGTGTGATTTCAAATGACAGGTCAAAAACACAATTGTCATTTACTCAATAAAGTGAATAAAGCACATAGCATGTCAAGAAATAAAGAGACTCTTTGGCTCTTTTGGCCCCAAGGTACTCCTTTACCCAGTCCATCTTGGTGGAAGAAAAGTGAGTTTCCTCTTCAGTAAATTTGGAGTTAGGAACTTTGAGCTTCTCCCTTACTTTCTGAATAAGACTGAATGCAGAGAACAAATACACTGGTCTGGTCTGAGCTTGATGGTACAGTTGATACCTTTATCCATCTAATCTGATCCAAAATCATGATTTTGCTTAAAGCAAGAAAATGAAAATAAAATTAGCAATGTATACTCTTAAGCCAGACTTCCCTCTCCTACTCTTGCTCTCCAGAGGCACACAGTGTGACAGGCTCCATTTGGGGGATAATTGTAGTAGTTTAGTGCTGCACTAACTGCATCCAACGTGAGGATGCGGAACAGCACCGTCTCCCGCATGAGTCTCCCTGGAACCTGCTATACCAGTGACACAGCTGCTCTGTTTGTATTTAAACGTCTCAGTCATCTTTTTTATAATCTGAAATTTGAAAAAGATCAATTTTATGAAAAAACAAATATTAAACTGGAAATGTTTGGTACTTTTTCCACTATCAGCATTTAATTTTTGGAAGTTATTTTTCTAAACAGTTAGCAATTTTCAGGAAAGATATTCTGATTTTAACTGACACCAGCAGAAATATGTTTGAAATTGACAACTCATATTTAATGCTAACACTTAAAAGTATAGTGGATATCATTTACTTGGACTGTTTGCCCATGTTCTTTAATGCAAGTCATTGATTAAGAAATAATAACTACTTTCTTGGCAGGATACTACACAAGACACTTTATGTATATATCATGTATTATTCTGTGCTAAGCAGCACTGTTTGTACAGTTGTTATTTTAGATAATGTATATGAGCATTTCACATGCTTTCAGGGCCATAGATATCTACCTTTTGTATTTTATTCTTATCAATACTTCCTCATTGCCCTTGAAGAAAGCAAATACATAATAATAATATAAATGAATAAATGAAAGAATGAGCCAAAACCTTTGACTGAACTTCTATTTAGTTTATAAAATCTTTAGAGGGGTGTCTGGGTGGTTCAGTTGGTTAAACGTCTGACTTTGGCCCAGGTCACGATCTCATGGTTTGTGAGTTTGAGCCCCATGTCAGGCTCTGTGCTGACAGCTCAGAGCCTGGAGCCTGCTTCGAATTCTGTGTCTCCCTCTCTCTCTCTGCCTCTCCCCAGCTCGCTTGTGCTCGCTCGCTCATTCTCTCTCTCTCCCTCTCTCAAAAATAAATAAACATTAAAAATTTTTATATAAAAAAAACTTTAGGAAAAAAATCATAAAAGACACTCACGTAGGGAAGGCAGCAACAACAGAGATAGGACTATGACAAGATATGACTATGCATACACATGAAAGCAAACGTAAGAAACAAAAATCTCTCATATTCCCTTATAGATTTAACCCATTTTAGTTCCAATTGATTTTTGACAATTTTAAACGTTTAATATCTTTTTATTTTCTGTTCAAAATGTATTATAAGCATAAGAGACAAAGTGAATAAAGGAGAGTGGTCTATCAGAAAAAGTTAGTTTTGTGTACCTAATTTTACATGCTGTGCCTTTCGTTTGTTGCCTATGTGATGTAGAAAGCCATGCCAAATCTCGCATATACAACTATATGACATATTCTGAATATATATATAAAATGAAGATAATGAAACGCTAAAAGATGCTATATCTTTCATAAATGAGTATATATATATATACAAATATGTATATGTATAAAATAGCATTAATCACTTTGGGCAAATAATACTTTATAATGTGTCAAATTAATTTTTCTGGGGCTAAAGATTTGTATTCATATAATTATTTTGTATGCACATAATTCACATTAATTTATATTCATAAAATTACCATATTTGTATTACTACTCATATAATTTATTATAAAATTGTGTTGATCAGAATAAATTTAAAAATTTTTAGCTTTTTAGGGTGCCTGGTTGGCTGAGTCATTTAAGCATCTGGCTTTGGCTCAGGTCATGATCTCACGGTTTGTGGGTTCGAGCCCCATATCGGGCTCTGTGCTGACAGCTAGCTCAGAGCCTGGAGCCTGTCTTCGTATTCTGTGTCTCCCTCTCTCTCTGACCCTCCCCTGTTCACACTGTCTCTCAAAAAATAAATAAAACACATAAAAAAATTTTAGCTTTTTATGTTTTCATTTATATTGTACTAATACTTTATATTATTATTATTATACAGATGAAATATAATTTTAAAGTCTACAGAGTATTGAAACTACTAGATCTGATACGTGAATGTGACAAAGTTGCAGGATATAAAATCCACATATAAAAATATGGCATTTCTATACACCAATAATGAATCAGCAGAAAGAGAAATCAGGGATTCTATCTCATTTGCAATTGCACCAGAACCCCACGAAATACCTGGGAATAAACTTAACAAAGAGGTAAAATATCTATATGCTTAAAACTATAGGAAGCTTAAGAAAAAAAGTTGAAAAAGACACAAAGAAATGGAAAAACATCCCATTCTCATGGATTGGAAGAACAAATATTGTTCAAATGTTGATACTACCCAAAACAATCTACACATTCAATGGAATCCCTATCAGAAGCTTCAAAACTTCCTTTATGAATTACAATATTCATTCTATTATCTATCCATACTGAGATAATAGTAGTGAATTCAAGCAAAACACACCTGCCTGGGCATTCATCATTCAATAATAGCAGACATGTGAAGCTAGCTACAATCTTAATAGGAAAAAATTCTCCCAAGGACGCCACTGCTCAAATAACTGTAGCATTTCCACACCCTTTTGTCTTTGAGAAAATAGTACTTTTAACTCACTGCAAAATTTTGGCACCTAAAATCACAAAATATCATAAAACAATGATCTTTGAAATTATATTGGTAAGAAAAAAACATCCTACTCTCGTCAGAAGCACCAAGTCATTTTGAAATAGAAAAATTGTTTTGATTTACAACCCAGGAAAAGAGCTTTATGTAAGAGGTTTCTGGGTTCAGGGGCCCATGGGTGGCTTAGTTGGTTAAGCGCCTGAGTCTTGATTGCTCATGATCATTTTGATCTCATTGTTCATGATCATTTTGAAAAAAAGTAAATAAACATTTTGGGGCAAAAACAGAGTTTCTGGACTCAGAATCCCAAATCAATGTTCACATTGTAATTTCCAAGGATATGGGACTTTCAGATGACTCTGTAATAGAGACTTGATGTTCCCACTTTATACACAACCCTCTCTTTTTTTTTGAGCCATTGAAAAGTACTGCTCAATTAAAATACAATTAAAAGCACTCTTTCCCAAAATACTATGATCCATTTTTACTTTGTTTAGTTGTCCCATGGTTGTTTCTGTGGGCAATCTCCTTTAGTGCAATGGCCCATTAAAGTGGTTTTTTTCTTGTGGGTTTTTTGTTTGTGTCTTTCTTTTTGTGTGTTTTTTTTTTTTTTTTTTGTAACTGATTTGGCTAGGGCAATTTATTGTCTAAAATTTTACATTAAATGTGGATCAACCAAGGACTGCTTTAGATACTGGAGATACAATAGTGAATAAAACAAATATGCCACTTTTCTCATTGAAATTACCTGATAGTCAGGAATGCAGGACAGAATACAAGAAAATAATACATAATTAATATAACTTGAACAATAAAAAAGCTTTATAGTAAGATAAATAAGGCAAGTAGAAATATTAGCTAGAGAGGGAGGAGAATGTGAATAAAGCAGTCAGGAAGTTCTGTGAGGAATAGTTATTTGACATCAATTGTGGAATATGAATAAGAATTGGCAGATATAGGTAAGAAGAGCCAGATTAGAGCTAAGTCACATAAATTTTATACAGACAAGATTTATTTCATTCAAGATCTAATGAGAAGCTTTTTCAAAAATTTGGGAAATAAATTTGGGGAAATAAAAGTAGATGAAAAAAAACAATTTAAAAACTGTTGAGAAGTATAGGCAAAAAAGTCAGAAATGGAGGTATATTGAAATGGAATTGAAAGCTAGCACCAAGCACAAACCTAATATAATATAGACCATATTAGACAAATACACAGTTAACATCACACTCAGCAGTGAAAAGCTGAAAGCCTTCCCTTTAAAATTAGTATCAAGACAAGGATGCCTGAGAAAGAAGTACCTCTTGCCACTTTTATTCAAAATAGTACTAGAAATCCTAGCTTCAAAAGTCAGAAGGAAGGAAGGAAGGGAGCAAGGGAAGGAAGAAGGAGCATCCAAATTGGTAAGGAAGAAGTAAAACTATCACTATTTACAGATGACATAATCCTATACATAGAAAACCCTAAAGAATCCACCAAAAACATTAGAATAAGTGAATTTCAAAAGTTGCAAGGTACAAGATTATATACAACTTATACTGTGTTTCTATAGAGTAATAGACTACCACAAAAGGAAATTAAGAAATCCCATTTATAACTGTATCCAAGAAAATAAAATACCTCACAATAAATTTACCTAAAAGCCAATAACCTGTACTCTGAAAACTATATGGCCTTGATGAAATAAACTGAAGGCAACACAAATAAATGGAAAGATATACCATATTCACAGATTAGAAGAATATTGTGAAAATACCCATACCAACCAAACTGATCTACAGATTCACTGAAATCCCTATCAAAATACCAATGCCAGTTTTCACAGAACTGAAAAAAAAATCCTAAAATTTATACAGAACCACAAAAGACCCCCAAATAGCAAAAAACAATCTCTCTCTCTCTCTCTCTCTCTCTCTCTCTCTCTCTCTCTCTCTCTCTCTCTCTCTCTCATCAGTACTATGTATGGTTCATTTTGTCTTTAGTTATTTCTGAATTACTTAGGTCAGCACTTTTCCCCCCTCCTCAATCAGGAAGTTTTTTCACATATTATAATACAGTTAAATTATTTTTAAATTTTAATTGCAGTTAGTTAATGCAGTGTTATATCAGAGTCTGTTGTACAATATAATTTAACACTTCCATACATCACCAGATCTTCATCACAAGTGCCCTCCTAAATCCCCATCACCTATTTATCTCATCCCTCGCCCACACACCCTCTGATAACCATCAGTTTGTTCTCTATAGTAAAAATCTCTTTCTTGGTTTGCCTCTCTTTCTCCTTTTCCTTCTGCTCATTTGTTTTGTTTCTTAAATTCCACATATGGGTGAAATCATATGGTATTTGTCTTTCTCTGACTTATTTCACCTAGCATAATACTCTCTAGCTCCATCCACATCATTGCAAATGGCAAGACTACATTCTTTTTTTGGATGAGTAATCTTGCATTACACACACCCACACACACCTGCCCCCTCACCCCACTCCACATCCTGTTAATCCATTTATCAATCGATGGACACTTGGGGGTATTTCCATATTTTGGCTATTATAGATAATTCTGCTATCAATATTGGGGTGCATGTATCCCTTTGAAACAACATTTTTGTATTTTGAAGGTAAATACCTAGGATCATAGGGCAAGTCTATTTTTAAGTTCTTGAGGAAAGTCCATACTGTTTTCCACAGTGGCTGTACCAATTTGCATTCCCACCCACAGTGCAAAGCATTCTTATTTCTTCATATCCTCCCCAATGCCAAAGCAATCTTAAGAAGAACAAAGTTGGAGGTATCACAATCCCAAATTTCAAGCTATACTACAAAGCTATAATAATCAAAACAATATGGCACTGGCAAAACAAAACAAAACAAAACAGGCTGACACAAAAACCAATGAAACAGAACAGAGAGCCCAGAAATAAATTTATGCTTATATGCTCAATCTTCAACAAAAAAAGGCAAGAATATACAATGGGGAAAAACAGTGTCTTCAGGCAAGGGGTGCTACAAAAGAATAAAACTGAACCAGATTTCTCACACTATCCATAAAAATAAGCTCAAAATAGATTAAAGACCTAAATGTAGACTTGAAACCATAAAACACCTAAAAAAACCCATTTCTATTATACTTGACATTGGTCTTAGCAATTACAGGGCAGAAAGCTGGGAGTAGGGTGGGATCAGTCTCCTCAGCTAAAGGAAACAAAAGCAAAAATTAAAAAAGAGACTACATCACACTAAATATTTTTTTCACAGCAAAAGAAAATGTCAATAAAATAAAAAGGAGGGGCACCTGGATGGCTCAGTTGGTTAAGCATCTGACTTCAGCTCAGGTCATGATCTCGCAGTTCATGAGTTCAAGCCCACGTTGGGCTCCGTGCTGACAGCTCAGAGCCTGGAGCCTGCTTTGGACTCTGTGTCTTCCTTTCTCTCTGCCCCTGCTCTGCTCACACACTGTCTCTCTAAAAATAAAAATAATAAAAACATTGAAAAAAATTAAATAAAATAAAAAGGCAATCTACTGAATGGGAGAAATTGCAAATAATACATTTGATAAGGGGTTAGTATCTAAAATATATAGAGACCTCATACAACTTATTACCAAAAAGAAATTAAAAAATCCAAACCCAAGCCAAAGAAACCAAAATAAAAAACACAATCCTATTAAAAAAATTGACAGAGGACATAGCTGGTTTTTCAAAGATGACATATAGGTGTCCAACAGACACATGAAGAGATACTTAATATCACTAATCATCAGGGAAATGCAAATCAAAATCACAATGGAATATCCTCTTATATGTGTTAGATTGCTATTACCAAATAGACCAGAAAAGTGTTGGCCAAGATGCAGAGACCCTGTTAATGGGAATGTAAATAGGTATAGTCACTATGGAAAACACATGGTGACTCTTCAAAAAATTAAAAATAGAACTGTCATATGACCCAGTAATTCCACTTCTCGGTATTTACCCAAAGAATTAGAAAACATTAATTCAAAAAGATGTGTGCACTCCTATGTTCATTGCAGAACTTTTTACAATAACCAAAATATGGAAGCAACCTTAATGTTCACTGACAGATAAATGATTGAAAGCTATGATATATACAATACAATATTACTCAGTCATAAAAAAGAACAAAATTTTGTCCTTTGTAACAGCATGGATGAACATAGAGGGTATTAGGCTACCTGAAAAAAGTCACAGAGAGGTAGACAAATACTGTATGATTTTACTTATTTGAGAAATCTAAAAAAGCAAAATGAATGAACAATCAAGGCAGAAAATGACTCATAAATACAGACAACACACAGTGGTTGCCAGAGAGGAGAAGGGTGGAAGAATAAGTGAAACAGGTGAAGAGATTAAGAGTAACAAACTTTCTGGGGGCACCTGGGTGGCTCAGTCGGTTAAGCATCCGACTTTTGGCTCAGGTCATGATCTCATGGTTCATGAGTTTGAGCCCTACCTCGGGCACTGTGCTGACAGCTCAGAACCTGAAGCCTGCTTCAAATTCTGTGTCTCCCTCTCTCTCTCTGCCCCTCCCCCACTTGCACTTTGTCTGTCTCTCAAAAATTGAATGAACATTAAAAAAAATTTTTTTTAAGTACAAAGTTTCTCTTATAAAATAAATAAGTCACAGGGATGTAAAGTACAGCATACAAACTAGAGTCAATAATTTTATGATAACTTTGCATGGTGACAGATGGTAATTAAACTTATGGGAATTATTTTATAATGTAAATAAATGTCAAATCACTGTGTTGTATAGCTGAAACTAATATAAAATTTTATGTCAACTATAATAATAAAAAAATCCTATAATGAAGATTTTAGCAACTGGGAAGATGTGATATTACATGAAAATATAAGAGAAAAAACATTTCAATAAAGGGTAAGGTGAGGAGCACCTGGATGACTCTGTTAAATGTCTGACTCTCGATTTTGACTCAGGTCAAGATCTCATGGAGATCAAGCCCTATGCTGGGTTCTGCCCTGGCAGTGTGGCACCTGCTTGGGATTCTCTCTCTCCTCTCTATCTTCCCCTAATCCTCATGTACATGCTTTCTCTGTCAAAATAAAAAAATAAACATTTAAAAAATGCTGGAGTAATCTTTATTAGAATTTTCCTTCTGTGGTAAATAACTTGAGAGACTAACCATATTAAACTATAAATTGCATACTTTGGAAAACAGGCAGCACAACACTCTGACCACTGAGAAGGAAAATAAATTAGATGAATCCAATAATGGTCCCTAGTGCACTGTCTGAAGTCAGTTCTAAAAAAACAGCACAGAGGGAGACCAAAATAGACTTAACATTCTCAGTGGGTTAAGGAAAGAGGCTGGACTTTAGATATATAAGGGCACTGGAAATTGGGTTGCAGAGAGCCAGAGAAGAAAGTGTTGCATACGAATGGTAGAAAACTTCCTGAACTTCTTAAGGAAAGAAGTATTTGAAAGCAGTAAGATATACAGTTATCAGAATTCTTAAAAGATTTTGAATAGCTATGTTTCAAAATAGACCAAATGAATAGATGTTATAATACATTCAATTACATTCTTCAGAATGACGTAACCCAAAAATAAAACTTGCTCTCAACCTGCCATAACAGAGCTTGAAAACAGTCACAAGCGTGTGGATATGAATTTCCAGGAAAAGAAAATACAATAGAGAAATTAAGCACTCCAAAAATATAAAAATTTGAACTTTAGCATCTAGTCAAAATTTACTCAACATGCAAAGAAGCAGAAAAATGATATAAGCAATAGGACTAAGGTAATGAAAATTTGCAAAGATGAAAGTCATTATGGAATTAAGAAATAAGGGATCTTAAAACAACCATCTTTAAACATATTCAAAATTGCAAAGGAAATAATAAACATAATGAGGAAGTAAATGAAAGATATAAACATACTTAGAAATTCTAGAAATACAAAATACAATATCTGAAATTATGAAAAGTAAAAATGTTGATGGGATAAAAGTAAATTTCATGATAACAGAAAGGAAAGAATCAGAAATAAAATAAAATGAAAATAAGATCTTTAGGGTACTCTGGGACAAAATGAATGAGTAGAAGTATATTTGAAGAAGTCTTAGAAAAAATTTTCCCAAATTTAATAAAATGTGTAAAGCTGTAAATTCAATAAATTAAATGAATCGCAAACAGAAAATATCATGATTCAGTTATTGATATTATCTCATGAAGCTTTAATTCATAAAGGCACCCAGAGAAAGACCTATATATAAAGAGAACAAAGGTAAAGATCACAAATTTCTCATAAAATGTTTTCTTCTTGGATAGAAAAACAATATAAAATACCATTTTAAATCCTACAAGAAGTAAAACCTATTAACCTAGAATTATTTAGCAAAAATTTCTCTCAAAATAAATGTGAATAGTATTTTTGAGTAATAAAAGCTAAGACAGTTATTATAGATATGCATTTAAAAGAAGGTAAAGCAATTTCTTAAAAGAAAAATATATTCATTATAAAATGTTATATGTACATTAAAGAATAAAACATCATAAAAATACATATGAACAAATATATAAAATATTTTCTAATTTTCCTTCTCCTTAAAAGATAATTGTGTAAAAGCATACAAATAGAATATGTTTTAAAATTATAGCAAGTAATATTATCATCTATGATTGTTATATGTCAACCCTAGAGAATGTACTAAAAATATAAAGAAATTATCAGTAATAATGGAATAGAATACTTAATCTAAAAGCAAACAGGAAAGGAAAAAAATAGTGAACAAGATGGTAGATTTAAACCAAACCCTAACAATATTTACATTAAATATAAGTTGACTAAATACTGTAGTTAAAAAGTTTTGAAAAGCTACATATAAAAGTCAGAGGTAATATATGAGACATAGGTTAAAATACTAGACTATAAAATCATAATCATCCAGATGCAATCCAGGGAAACCTGGATAGGCTAAACTAATATCAGGCAAAGATGATTTCAGAAAAGTGAATGTTACCAGGGACAAAGAAAGATACATCATAAGGGTAAAATACTCAGTTCAGCCAGAAGACAAAAACTGACAGAATGACAAAGGGAAACAGACGCAGCCAAAATTATAGAGACTTTTAATACTCTGTTTATAATAACTGATAAAAGAGGTAGGAAAAAGATAATTAAGAACAAAAAGAGGACTTGATCCACATCAATTTAAGTGGCATTTATATAACACTGTAGCAAAAATAGCTTATTACACATTAATTTTGTTGCACACAGAGAACACACAACATAGACCATATTCTAAGTCACAGACCGTTTCAATAAATGCAAAAGATTTAATTAAAATAGAATATATCTGTTTCCACAGAGGAAATAAACTAGGCAACAGTAAAAGATATAGAAATATCTAGAAATATGTGAATATTAAATAGTATACTTCTAAATAACAAGTTAGTAAAATATGGGATATTGGAATTTGTTTTTAATGAAATCTAAAATAAAAACAACACATCAAAATATGTAGGAAGATGTTAATACAGTATTTAGAAGACAATATATAAAATTATTTATATTTAAAAAGATATATAAAAGTAGTGTTACAAACTTCAAGACACTAAAAAATAATATTCTAAAGCCAAAGTCAATATAGGAATGAAAAAAGTTAAACCAAAAACATCAATGAAAGGTAATAGAAAAAAATTGACAACAAAATTCAATACCTAGGGAATTCATGGTAAAAATTTTTAGCAAGGTAAGAATAAAAGGAAACATCCTCAACCTGTTAAAGCTATAGCTAACATCATTTTTACTGGTGAAAGACTAAATATTTCCACTAAGATCAAAATCAAGTAAAAAATGTCCTTTGCTTAACATTTCTATTTAATTTTGTACATAAATTTTTAAACCACTACAATTAGACAAGAAAACTAAATTAAAAGCTCGTAGCTTTGGAAGAAAGAAATTTCTTTGTTTGCAAAGGACATTATTCTTTATGTAGAATAACATTAAGAATTTTCAAAAAGCTATCAGAACTAATAAATGTGACAAGTTTACTAAATTAGATATATTTTATATATATATATATATATATATATATATATATATATATACACACAACAAGGTACATGATACTGAAATAAAATACCATATGCAATGGCATAAAAAATAAATAGAGATACATTTAAAATATGGGGTAGTTTGGGGCATAAAACTATGAAACTTTGCTGAGTACATTAAAGAGGACCAAAATCAGGGATGTGTGGTTGGTTCATTTGGTAAAGTGTCCAGCTCTTGATTTCTGCTTGGGTCATGATTTCACAGTTCCTGGATCAAGCCCTGCATCGGGCTCTGCATTGACAACACAGAGTCTGCTTAGGAGTCTCTGTCTCTCTGATTCTCTCTCTCCCACTCCCTCAAAGTAAATAAATAAACTTAAAAAAACAATGACCAAAACTAGCAGAAAAAGATATTACATTCATAGATTAGAAGATTCAATATTGTTAAAATATCGGATTATTCTGTTAGTTATAATTCCAATCAAAATTCCAGCAAACTCTCTTGTAAAACTTAATAAGCTGATTCTACAACTTATATGGATATGGAAAGAACTTTTATTACATTTTTTAAATGCTTATTTATTCTTAAGAGACACAGAGATAAAGCATGAATGGGGGAGGGTCAGAGAAAGAGAGACACAGAATTTGAAGCAGGCTCCAGGCCCTGAGCTGTCAGCACAGAGCCCTACATGGGGCTTGAACCCATGAACCATGAGATCATGACCTGAGCCAAATTCAGATGGTTAACCAACTGAGCCACCCAGGCACCTTTAGAAAGTCCTTTTTATAGCCAAACAATTTTGAAAATGCTGATAAAATTTAGATGGATTTTAGTATCTGATTTTAAGAGTGCTATAAAACTATGCTAATGAAGACAATATTATGTTGGCATAAAGAGATAATTATTTATCAAAATTTACAGAGTAGAGAATGCAGAAATAGGCACATACATGTGTCTGATTTCAACAAAGCACATAAATGTATTGGTATGATAAAACAACACTTTTTTTCCACCAAATGGTTTTGAATGCTGAATATTTGAGTAGGAAAAAATAAACTTGAGTCATTCATTACTTTATATACAAAAATTAGCTCCAGAGGATCAGAGAACCAATAAAATTTAAAACTACAAAAGTTCTAACACAAGGGAAATATTTTTGTATTCAATGTTTTGGCATATGTTTCTTGGAATACATAAAGCATTAACCATTAAAAAGACAAAATTGAAATGTTTACTCTTCAAAAGACATCAGTAAGAAAATCAAAAGCTAAGACTGGAGAAAATACTTGCAAAACATACATTTGATAAAAGAGTTGTATACAGAGTATATGTTTTTTTAATGAATATCATTGTGAAATGTTGTTCTTTTTTCATAAAAAATATTTCATTTCAAGCCAAGAAACATCACTATTTACATTCTGACTACATTTCTCATATATTCAAGCATATATCCACATATATCTATATGTAGTACACTCTAGAATTCTGTATTTCTGTGCCATTTCCTCATAAAATTGTTTAAATTCTAACCTTATAAATGATGGTTGATATATTCTGGTTACAAAATAAGCATAATAAGAGTTACTCCAATTAAAATGTTCCTGAATTACGAATGCCAATATCTCCTCTTAGGTAAAAATCTTCCTTTATTTTGATGAACACATTCAGAAGCACATCACTTTTACTTGTATACATTAGAAAATAATTGCTTCCCTTGCCTATTTTATATTTTAAAATCCATACTAGTGCAATTTCATTTGGCATTTATCTATGTCTTCTAATACTTTTGTTAATTAAAAAAAATTTAACATTTATTCAGTTTTGAGAGAAAGAGACAGACCATAAGCTGGGGAGGAGCAGAAAGCAAGGGAAACACACAATCTGAAGCAGGTTCCAGGCTCTCAGCTGATAGCACAGAGTGCTATGTGAAGCTCAGACTCACAAACCATGAGAACATGACCTAAGTCAAAGTCAGCCACTCAACTGACTGAACCACCCAGGCACCCCCCAATTCAACTATCAATTCATCTCTATTCCTAAGGATAGTATATGCAAAATAGTTAGTGAAATTTTTCCATTTAATGGTCAAGAATGTCAATGTCACAACATCGTTTATCAATACCAGAATAACTTTAAAAAAGATTTTCAACAATTGCCCAACATTTTCTTTGACAACAAATAAAGATTAAAAGTTTTATAAATGAATCAGAATTTACATTTCAATCCTCAAGGTTATATGCCAACAAGAGATAAGGCATACATATAAAACTGCAGTAAAGTCAAAATATGATAAGCACTATAAAAATTTTAAATGCTATAAGATACAAAAGAAATTAGTTTCTGCTTCAAGATAAAATGTTTCAGGAAACAGGAGTATTTTCAAAGGGACAATGGATAGAGAGTTTTCTGCTGGAAATAATAAGCCTATGTTAAAAACAGAAGATAGGATGAGTAAAAACTACAAAGGTTAACTTAGCTGAGAAACACTATCTGAAGAAACAGAGCAAAAGCTGAAGAAGTTTCAACTAGAGTTTTGGAGAATCTTTAATTCCATAGTTAGTTGCCTATAATTATTCTACATACTAAGATAAATATTTCATGTTTCTTAGTATTTCATGTTTCTTTGAGGGGTGTATTCAGAAACAAATTTTATGAACATTGATCTACAAGTAATTGATAAAAGGTATTAAAAGTTAAAAACCCTAATTTCAAAGCAATTGCACCAGATCAGATAGAATGAGTAAAGACTAAGCTAGAGTAATGTGTTTAGTTTAATATAGAAAGAAACCAATAGTAACTAAAAATGATAAATATTGACTATGAATATGAGCAATAAAGAGAATGAATGTTCGAAGGTTCTTTAAGATTTCCAACTTGAGTGATCAACAAGAGAAGATGCATTTACATAATTATAGAAATCAGTCTGATAATTTTATTTGGGACTTGGAAAGACTGTGAGTGAATTTTCAATGTACTTAGTTTGTGAAAAAAGTAAGAGTTCTTTTAGCCAATTAAATGTAGGAGTAAAAAGAGCTTTTAGCTAATTAAGTATGAGATCTTTTAGCCTGTTAAGAACTGGATCTGTCAAGAGAAAATTGACAAAGAAAAAAGAGACACAAGCCAGATACTTAAATGCAGAGAACAAACTGAGAGTTGCCAGAGTGGAAGTGGGTGGGGTAATAGATAAAGGAGATCAAGAGTACATTTACCTTGAGCACTGAATGATATATAGAATTGTTTAATATATTGTACACCTGAAACTATAATACTGTTAATTATACTTCAGTAAAAAATTTAATTTTTAAATGATGACCCATAGTTACCACATAAAACTTCATTGCATTTTCATCAAAAATGCAAATAATTTATCACTTATCAAAAATTTTTCCAAAACATATACATATATATATATATATATATAATAGTGATAACAATTAATGTTAAAGAGGATGCTGTGCAATTCTTTGTGGAAAAGTAGGAGGCTAGATTGGTGTCCAACTATGAGGACTTGAAGCAGTTCAAGATGGGTCTTATACATAGGTAATGAATCATCTGCTAATTCTGAAATCCGCATCCTTTCAGTTGTTGGGATCAATAACCTGCTGACACTCATAACTGGGCCCCTTCTCAGGAATTACCCTTAACCAAAAGGAACTGCCTTTCCCATGGCTATAACTCACCTCAGAGAGGAAACTCACTGATTTGTTGAAGCATCTCAGCCCTTTGTTTCATTTATAAATGGCTACCCAAATTTCAGACCTCCAGGTAGATTTGGCTGAGGACTATGTGCATCATCATTCTTAAATTCTCCCTGTGTACAATGCTATCCTGCACAATCCTGCCTTTTTAGGTGTCTACAAAATAAACTACATTTGCACATATTTGCATTTCAGAGTCTTTTTCCAAGGGAAATTGATTGACAACAATTGGTAAAAGAAGTCATTTTTGGAAACAGATTCTAAAATGGGATTTGAGAATTGATTTTCTTTACGTTTTCTGACACTTAGGGCCCTATCACTGATGGTGGTTGGAGAATTTTGGTTTGTCTTAATTGACGAAGATTTAATGGTACCCATTAGATCCCTATTTAATTCCCAAGTCTGGTCTCTAGGAAACAAAGAAACAAAGAAACAAAAAGGAATACTGGAAGAGAGTGGACAAGTTGAACCAGCAATAGCTTCAGTTGCAGATGCTGTCACAAACATGTTATATCTGCTAGAATAGATTAACAGGGTCTCAATAAGTTATGTGGACATTAATATCATTAATACATTAGTTTCCAATCACAGTTATGACACTGCATTTATGTGGGGAAGGCAACATTAAACATTTAAGTTCTTCCTTAAAGATCTTTGTTAACTTGTGTGCTTTTGTCATACTATCTGAAGGGATCCAGAATTTCTGAATGTTCTACAGAAAATCACATTGATATTAGTTGAGAAATGCCTTGAAAAGACAAATTATTTGGCTATTGTTGACAGTGCTGTTATGAGCATTGGGGTACATGTGCACCTAGGCGTCAGATACCATATGTTTGCACTCATAGGTCTAACAGGAGAACAGGAGAAACCTAATGGAGGACCATGGGGAGGGGAAGGGGGAAAGAGAGTTGGGGAGAGAGGGATGCAAAACTTGAGAGACTATTGAATACTGAAAATGAACTGAGGGTTGAATGGAGAGGGAGAGGGGAGAAAGAGGTGGTGGTGATGGAGGAGGACACTTGTGGGGAAGAGCATTGGGTGTTATATGGAAACTAATTTGACAATAAATTATTAGAAAAGAAAAGAAAAATTACCAGAAGTTACACACAAAATGTGTAACTTCACATATTCTTGTATCTGAAAAAAGAATTGAACTTTTATTTAAAAAACAACAAGGCAAAACTTTATATCAAGAAAACCTCAGACCAAAACCATTTCAGGTCAATTTTTATCAAACATTTAAGAATGAGTTATACCAATCCACACAAAACATTTTAGAAAAGAAGAGGAGGCATAAATACTTCTTGGCTCAATTTAAGAGGCTTGCATAATACCACATATCAATGCCCATTAGAGAGTTGTGTTCTTTGTTTTGGGGTTTGGGTGGTTTTTTTTTGGTTTTTGTTTTGATGGGAGAAAACCCATTTTTCTGCCAAAGACACTTGCTTCAGAGGGTCCATCAAAGCACATGATATTTATACTGTTACTTATTTTTTTCTCATAATGCAAATAAACACCCTAACTTTTAAAAATCTGACTTGGTTTATTCCAAATGCTGATGCTTAGGCCATTGGAAACACAACTGCCATGGCTGAACTTGATTCAGTTGATACTGAAATAAATAAGCCACAATTTTAAGCATTATTATATGGATAAAGAAACTAAAAAGCCTAGTTAGGAAAATTTAATGTGCATAAATTCTTTTAAGTATGTACATTTGACTGTATACATAATTTATTCATTTAGAGATAATTGTATGATACAGAAAAATATAATCAGTAATGCTTTAAGAATAAAAGTAATGTGATGATCTTTATAGTCTCATTCAAAAGAAATGAAATAATTTTTGATAATTTTTCTGAAGGCTTCTTCTAATTTGGTAGGGTTAGAACTCTACAAGATTACTTTATTCAATGATATTTTAAAGGTACTCATACGAATAAAGTTTTTGAAGCTTAATTTCTTCTGGAACTGAAATGGAAGCCTGCAATGTGAGGAAGTAAGTATCAGGTATTCATGTCAATCTATTGTACATTCTCTCAGAAGGAGGTAAAGCCATCTAAGTAATTGAAATAAGGCCAAATAGTGACCTGATAAACAGAATCAGAACAAATACAGTTAAAAACAGACTTGTCAAGCCTAATCTTTCACTCTTTGTGGTATAGCACTAGGTACGTGCTGTGTTTTGTTCTATGTGGGGCATCCTGTCCTCTTACCCATTTTCTGCCTTTTCAAAAAAGATATTCTTTGTATAATGTTAAATAAAGGTCACCTCTGATCTGACTATGGCAAATATTTCCAATGAATCCTTTAGAAATCTATTTTCCTACTAGGCCTCAATCGGCTGAGATGGTATGGAGAGTTAGAAACAGAGACAGAGAGTGAGAGATCAGTATATTCCCTAATTGTGCAAACTAGTTGAAAACCTTTGTTCAATTACTCTTTCTTATGTCTCACCAATTTGCTTTCTTTTACTTTCTATTTTATTTGATCTGTCAACAGTTCATATCAAGTACTTCCAGCTTCTTGGATAACTTCAGCAATTCCTCCTAATATATATATATATATATATATGGATACATATATTTTTTTTTCTTCTCCAGCTCACATGATATATTTTTCAATCTGGTCTAGTGGTCTTAAAAATTGATGGACTCCTGTGAAAACTAAATCTTAGTATAATTAATTATTCATTAACACTGTGGCACTATATAGGACCTTGTCACCTTGAACTGTTTCATAAATTATACCCTAAATCTATTTATCTGAGTACTGAGACACTGAGCCTTGAGATATTGAGCATTGAGACAGTGAAGACAGCGTCTCAGTTAATGAATCCAGTTATCGCCTTTGTTGGGAAGTTTAAATCTGAGTCCCTTCCTATATTCTCAGATATCATCCAAACATCAATTTCACTTGTTCCTCTAAGTAGATGTGGTTGCATGAGTTTTCCTTCCTTTGCTATTTCCTTCCTTCCTTTCAACCTTCTTTCCTTCGCTTCTTCCTTCCTCCCTTTACTTCTTCCTTCCTTCCTCCCTCCCTCCCTCCCTCTCCAGTTGTATTGAGATGTAGTTGGCATACAATACTATAAGTTTCAGGCATATGCATGAGGATTTGACATACATATACTGTGACGTGATTAAAATAAATTTAAATAAATGGGTTTTACACCTCATAAAGTTTCCTTGTGATAAGAACTTTTATGATCTACTTCTTAGCAGTTTCCAAATATAACATACAGCAGTGTTAATTACAGTCATCATGTTGCCCATTTTATTTCCAGTATTATTTTATAACTGAAAGTTTGTAATTTTTGACCACCTTCACTCAATTCTACCACACTTCCCCCTCACTTTCCAGAAACTACAAATATGTTCTATTTTTCTACGAGTCTGGTTGGTTTTACATTACCAGAAGGGAAATTATACAATAATTGTCCTTTTCTGGCTTGTTCATTTAGCATAATGACCTCAAGGTCTGTCCATATTTTCACAAATGACAGGATTTCCTTCATTTTTTAATGGCTGTGCGTGCGCGCGCGCGCGCGCGTGTGTGTGTGTGTGTGTGTAAATGCATACACATTTTCTTCATCCATTCAACTACCTTTAGACACTTCAGATTTTAATATTTTTATGCCTTGGCTATTTTACATAATGCTGCAATAAACATGGCAGATATCTCTTTGACATAGTGATTTCACTACCTTCATATATACACCCAGAAGTGAGATTGCTAGACCTTATAGTGGTTCTGTTTTAAGTTATGGAGGAATATCCATACTATTTTCAACAGTGACAGTGCATAAATATTTCCTTTTCTCCAAATCCTCATCACATCTGTTAGCATTTGTCTTTTTGGTGATAGCTATTCTAACAGGTATGAGGCATTATCTCATTGTGGTTTTGATTTGCATGTCCCTAATGACTAATGATGTGCAACTTTTCATGTACCTGTTAGCCATTTGATTATCAACTTTGGAAAAAAATGTCTATTTTCCCTTTGCCCATTGTATTTGACAAAACAGGTGAAATACTCAATGGAGAAGATAGACTCTTCAATAAATGGTGCTGGGGAAATTGAGTCCTCACACATAAAAGAATAAATTAGACCCCTATCTATTCCCACTCACACAAGTTACTAAAAATGGATTAAAGGTTTAAATGTAAGACCTGGAACTATAAACTCCTATAAGAAAACATAGGCGACTGGGGTGCCTGGGTGGCTCGGTAGGCTGAGCATCTGGCTTCAGCTCAGGTCATAATCTCGCAGTTTGTGGGCTCCAGCCTTGTGTCAGGCTCTGTGCTGACAGCTCAGAGCCTGGAGCCTGTCATCGGATTCTGTGTCTCCCTCTCTCTCTCTAACCTTCCCCTGCTCATGCTGTCTCTCTCTGTCTCTCTCAAAAATAAATAAAACATTTTAAAAAAGAAAACATAGGAGAAAAACTCTTTGACCAAGGTTTTGGAATTTTTTTTTTAAATGGCACCTAAAGCAAAGCATCAAAATAAAAAACAAGTGTGACAACAACAAAGTCAAAAGCTTCTTGACAGTTAAAGAAAAATGATCAACAAAATGAAAAGGAAATTTACAGAATGGGAGAAAATATTTGCAAATAATATGTAAGGAGTTTATATCTAAAAAAGATAAAAACACATACAACTCAACAGCAAAACAACAAAGAAGCCAAAACCAAAACTACAAAACAAACCATCCAAGGAAACACAAGTGTACCTTTCAATGCTAAAAACACAGCAGAATCACAAGCCCACTTGAGAATCCACCATAGTAAGTAAGCACAGCTGATTCTGTGTCATCTATTCTGCCTTTCACCACTTCTGCTTTTAAGCTCCAGAACACCCTTAGAGAAACAGGAATAAGTAAACCAAATACTCCATCTTGTATTATTTCACATGGGCCCTCCTCTTTAATTTATATCTGGTAAAAATTATATTGCATTTTGCAGGAGTCCTCAATTTTTTTATTCTCAATCACTGGATTCATTAATCTAATCTTTCTTAAAAGGATTGAAGCGGGGGTCATTTTATTTTCTGAGTGTTTCATGCTTTGAACATGGACTATCTTTCTGAAAACATCAGCTTCCCCCAAATTAACATGTGATGGATTTGTTGTCAAAATAAGGATAAAATAAAAACTTCTGGAGGGTTTATAAAAACACAGATTGCCAGGCATCCCCTCCCACCTCCAGAGTTAATTAGGAAGGCACCCCTCAGTAAACCAGTTAAGGGCCCTCTCCAAAAATCTAAGCATGCCATAATCTTGACCTTCAGATTCTAGTTTCTGGAACTGTGAGAAATAAATATTTATTGTCTAAGCCATCCAGTCTTTGGAAATGTGTCATACCAGTCCAAGCCTGCTAACAGAGCTTAAGACTTTGCATTTCAAATAAGTTTTTAGGTGATGTGGCTAAACAAGGGGCCACATGTAAGAATCTCTGACCCAGCGCCTCTCTGCCTCACAGGAAGCAGCATCCCCCACCCTTTCCAAAGGGGAGCACTTGACTTGTGTTATTGGGGTCCTTGACCTACAGATTATTCCCTTGTTCCTTTTTATGTATCATTGTCTTTTATCTCCAACCTCTTGCTATTTATTACCAAATATAATACAATCTTTATTACAATGTTTCCTCCATATGAATACTCTTTTCAATATGCCATATTCATTTATTGTTACAATGAATCTATATTCAACATTTCATTTCCTCACTGTTCGCTGGCAGTTATCTCCACAACACAGATAATAGCTCTTGCATGGAAGATTTCTCCTCATCAAGTAACATTTTTTTTTCCTTCATTCAGTCTCTGATCTTTCTTTTCAAAATGACTGAAATGTCTGTTTCCTGCCAATTAGCTGAGTTTTAACGATTTTCCGAAATTCATCATCTCCATCTTGAAGTTTCTCACATCATCTCAGTTTTTCTCTAATGACAATGCATGTACTCTGTACAGTTCGAATTCTGTGAGACTTTTTGTTAGGGAGATAAAAGTGAGGAAGGAAGCTGTGGTTCTCTAGCAATTTGAACTGGAGGTACACTGCATTACGTTAACTTCTAAGCGATATACAATTATGAGTTTCTGTATTAAATGCTCTGAGAACTCCTGTAAGAGTTTTAACTGCACTTAATTCAGTATTTCCCAAGCTTAGTTAGATTTAGAATTCTCTTTAAGTGATATATGTTGATATCCTTAACGAATACTATCCTGGTACAATGTGAAAATACTTTCTATGTAATTGGATTGTTTTTAGCAAAGAGATAACTTTTATTTTTAATTTTAGTTTTATGCAGAGATCCCAGTATTTCTATATCTTGCCACATCCACTATGGGCATAGCTGTTCTTTGTATATTTAATGCTAGTAAAACCATCATCTTTATAGATGCTCAATGAATTTATGCTGATGAAAATCACTTATATTGACATATGCATATTTAAGTCATTTTGCATACACCATCATGCTTTCATTTAGCAATGCTTATTACAGGGAACTAGGTTATATTACACAGGGACTATAATAACATAGCTGGAGTATCAATTTGAATCGGTGCACAAATCCTTACTTGTATGATTTGAGCAAACTATAAAACTTGCAAGTCTCCTGAAAAACATCAAATGACCAACTGCATGCTAATCCTTAGTGTAGTGCATGGTAGATAATGAATTCTGAACACATCACAGTTTTACAATTGTACAATAGATTCTAAAAACATAAGTATATTTTTAAAAGAAAGCTTTTCTAACAATTATGAGGCCCATCCATTATTCTGCAATCTACTTCTTGTGTAAAAATTACCACTAGAAAACAGCAAAACTGTTTCGACTAACTTCTATTCCAGGATGCTATAAGAAACTGTGTTTTGAAACTTCCCAGTTATTTGCTGGAACTCATTACACATTTTTTTTCTTTGAGAATTTTCAAAATCTTTAAGCACAAATGTTTGGGTATTGTTGCTTCTTCTAAGTATTCTATATTTATTCTGAATCTGATATACTATAATATATCCTTTTTGAAATATTATTAGGAAGCAGTATAGAAGATTCCATATTTATTCAGGATAAAACAGAATGCTTGGATCTATTGTACTTTCAACATTTCTGGAGGGGTGAGACTAACGTGTGTATACACACATACACGCATGTTGAAGTATACATAACAAATATGTATATATCACGTAACTAGCACAATCATCCCTGTTTTATGTACTTCCCTTTACTGGGCCTCACAGATATGGTTTTATATAAATTGAAAGTGCATTAACTGCATCCATCACGTCCATTGGTTCCACTTTTTCAATAGCATTTGCTCACTTTGTGTCTTGGTGTCATATTTTGGTATGACAAGATTTCAAATATTTTCATTTTTATTGTATTTGTTACGGTGATCTGTGACTTTTATTATGAATTGCTAAAAGCACAGATGATGGCTAGTATTTTTATTAATAAAATATGTTAATTATGTACAGTTTTTTCAACACCTATCATCATTTCACAATTAATAGACTACAGTATAGTGTAAACATAACTTTTATATGTACTAGAAAACAAAGTAAGTTTGTTCCCACTTTAGTGAGATACTCACCTTATGGCCACATTAGCTTTATTATAGGGGTTAAGAATTTAACCCATAATACATCTGAGGTATGCCTGTACAAAAAATTACCATACGTCTTTTCTAAAAGTTCGTTTTTATTAATTTTGAGAGGGAGAGATGGAGGGGAAGCAGGGGAGGGGCAGAAAGAGAGGGAGACAAAATCCCAAGCAGGCTCCACACTGTCAGCTCAGAGCCAGATGTAGGAGCTCATGAACCAGGAGATCATGACCTGAACTGAAATCAAGAGTCGGATGCTGAACCAAATGAGTCACTCAACTGCCCCTAAAATTAATATATATCTTTTATCAAAACTCACCATTCCTCTGAGGTTAGATACATTATATCCTAAAGACAAAAGTATTCTATTACCTAGCCATAGAACAAATTTTAAAATCAAGAGATTGAATACAAATGCTATTAATCTAAATTTATATTATTATCTTATCAATTATATTAATACTGTAATTTATAAAAAAAATTTTACTTACTAGGATCCAATCCAACATCCAGCACTATCTTTCATTGTTAGGTCTATAAGTCTACTTTCAAAAAATTACTCAGTATTCCTTTTTTTTTTTTATCTTGAACATCCTATGAACTAAAGGTAAGATATTTTTACAGAATATCCCTTGCTTAGGACTTAAACAATATTTCTTTAGGACTCAATTTGTGCATTTTGGTAATATAGTTATAAACATGGTGCGTCTATCTTGGTGCATCGTATTAGAAGCCACGTGATACTGGTTTATACTCAAATTAGTAATGTTAATCTGAGCATTGGAGTGTCCACTACATCTCTCCTATGTAAAATTTTTCTTTTTCACGCTGTCATTAACAAGTAACCTGTAGACATGCTTTAAGACACATATTTTCTCTTTATACTGCCATAGTTCTAGCAAGCAATAACTGTCCCAAATGTGCTCAGAGAAAATCTCATCATGCTGCCCCTTATTTCCTTTTCCTCTGTCCCCAGTATTCTTTGGTTATTTTCTTCATTTCTAGAACAAGGAGATATTCCAAATCCTCTTAGACTTTCTTAGCATAAGCTCGGGAAAAAGACTTTCTTCTAAGGATCCCTAGACTATTCCGATGGAAAACTGTATCTAGAATTAAGACATAGAAAAAGGCAAGCATATCTACTCTTCCCAATCCTAGTCAATGCTGTACTGGAAGTCCTGGCTAACACAGTAAGAAAAAAGAGGACATAAAAAGTATACAAAGTGGAAGAAATAAAACTATATTTGCATATTACATGACCGTCTAGGTTGAAAGTCCCAAAGAGTGAACAAAACAACTACCAGTAACTAGTAAGGAGTTATGAAACAATTGCAGGATATAAATTTAAGGGGCACCTGGGTGGCTCAGTCGGTTAAGCCTCCAACTTTGGCTCAAGTCAGATCTTACATTCGTGGGTTCGAGCCCCGCGTCGGGCTCTGTGCTGACAGCTCAGAGCCTGGAGCCTGCTTCTGGTTCTGTGTCTCCCTCTCTCTCTGACCCTCCCCCTCTCATGCTCTGTCTCTCTCTGTATCAAAAATAAATTAAAACATTAAAAAATATTTTTAAAAAGTTTAATACACAAGTCATTTGCTTTCTTATTCATCAGTAAAATAATCAAAAATTGAAATTTAAAATACAGTAGTATTCAAATTAACACCAAAAGTATTTAATTTCAGGTATAACAAACAAGAGTTGTATATATAGAAAAGTATAAATATCTAACAAATGAAATCAAAGAAGATCTAAGTCTAAAAAGAGACACTCCACATACACGGGCAGGAAGACTCAATATTGTAAATATATCAGTTCTTCCCAAATTGACATATAGATTTGATACAATCTCAATTTTATCTTATTTTGTGTATATCAGCAAACTGACTCAAAATACAAATAGAAAGGCAAAATACCGAGAACAGTTCATACAATGTAAAAGGAGGACAAAGTCATAGAAATGACACTACCTGGTTTCAAGACTTATTACAAAACTACAGTAATCAAGGTAGTGTGGTGTAGGCAACATTTCAAATAGATCAATGAAACATAACACAGAGTCCAGGAATAGACCAACACAAATACAGTCAACTGAACTTTCATATAGGAGTAAAACTAACCAATGGAGAAAGGAGACTATTTTGAAAAAAAAAATGGGGTTGCACACACTGGGCAACCACACGCGAAAAGAAAAATTAACAACAAAAAAAGGCCTTATACATGTTACAAAATTAACTCAGAATTGTTCATAGACCTATATGTAAAACATAAAACTACAACTCCTAAAAAATAAAATAGGAGAAAAGTCTCAGTTTCTTAGAATTTAGCAATGACTTGTGAGTTAAAAATGCCTAAGGCACAATCTTAAAAGAAACAGTTAATGTCCATTAATAATAAAAACTTCTCTGTGAAAGACAGTATTAAGAGAATGAATAGACAAACAATTTAGGGAGATTGCAAAAGACATGTATCTGATACACAACTATTATACAGAATATACTGAGCTCTTAAAATACAACAAAACATTCAACACAATTAAAAAATATTATCTAAAATATAATCACACCAGAAAAAAATGAAAGCGTTGTGAGCATTAGGTGTCATTAGAAAACTTCAAATTAAAACAACAATGAGATCCCACTACACACCAATTAGAATGGCTAACATCCAAAATACAACACTAAATGATAGTGTGTATTTGGAGCAATAGGATTGTCACATATTGCTTGTGGAATTGCAAAACGGTAACACCACTTTGGAATACAGCTTGACAGTTAATACAACACTTAACACCATCTTAATATAATCCAGAAATCATACACGTAGGCATTTATCCGAATGAACTCCAAACTTATGTTCACACAAAAAGCTGAATATTTATAGCAACTTAATTAGTGGTGGCTAAACTTAGAAGCAATCAAGATGTTCTTCAGTGGATGGACAAACTATGGAAAATCCATACAACGTTATACTATTCAGCAATAAGAAAAAAATGAACTCGGAAGCCATGAGAAAAACATGGTGGAATGTTAAATAATAATGCTAAGTGAAAGAAATCCATATAAAAAGTTACATATTTCATAATTGCAATATGTGTCTGTTCATAAAAGCAAAACTATAGATTAGTGAATCCCAGGAGGTCAGAATGCAGGTGGGAAGGAGAGAAGAGTAAGTGGAGCAGAGCAGAGAGAGAGGAGGACTCTCTGTAGAGGATCCATGCCCCTACACATTTGCCAACATTGATAAAATGTACAGCACAAAGACAGAAACAATGTAAGTTCTGAAATTTTATTGATAACAAAGTATCAATATTGGCTCATCAATGCAACAGAGCTATCACTCTAATGAGAAATAATAATAACAAAAACTGGGGGAGAAAACATGAGTAGGTTTATGGGAAGTCTTTGTACTCTAATGTTACTGTGTAAATCCAAAATTGCTTAGGAAAAGAATAAATGAAAACAAGCTTTAAAGCAAGATACACATGCTAAATATGCTTATTGATAAAGGTGTATCTTTGCTCCTACATGTTCTTAAATTTTTTTGAGAGAGAGAGAGAGACCAGGGGATGGGGCAGAGGAAGAGAGAGAGGGGTGGGGGAGGGAGGGAGAGGGAAGGAGGGACTCTTAAGCAGACTCCATGCTCAGCATGGAGCCTGACACAGCACTGGATCCCATTGGGATCACACCTGGACTGAAATAGAGAGTTGGACATTCAAACTGCTGAGCCATGCAGCTGCCCCTAGGTGTTCTTAGGAAGTAGAACTAGAAAAAAAAATACAAACATACATGCACATAAAAAACATACATACACATATATAACATTTATATATGAATTCTGTATTCATATATACATACATATACTACTTCTATGTAAATCTATACTTATAACCATTACATTTTACTCATACCTAAAATTCCAATTCAGATCTACACTATGTGAGCTTTCTTGTGTGCTCTTTTTCTATATCTCCTGCTTTATCTGTGATGAAAGAGACTCAATAACATTACAAATTTTTTAAATTGAGAATTCACAGAAAATATTTTAGAAATCCTAACTCATGCCACTAAGGAAAACAAATCTATTACGCTTATTTCTATATTTAATTTTGATCAATCAGAAAAATAATGATTCAACCACATACTTCTATCAATGTACAGAACATTTTTTTTTTTGATGCCAGAAAGTTTTCTTGTTTCCTTTTTTCAATTTCCTCATCTGTAGGCAATCAAACTTCTGGGGTATTTCTCCCAATGGAATATTAGTTTCATCTCAAACAGATGCACACCCACACATACACCTTCATTTATACAGATTTTCTCCATTCTTTTTCTGATACTCTGCATAGCATCTTTAGATTCATCCATGGTCTTTTTTTTTCTTTAATTTGTTTATTTTTTTAATATATATTTTTAATGTTTTTTTTTCAATTTTTAATACAGAGAGAGACAGAGCATGAGAGGGGGAGGGGCAGAGAGAGAAGGAGACACAGAACTGGAAGCAGGCTCCAGGCTCTGAGCTAGCTGTTAGCACAGAGCCTGACGTGGGGCTTGAACCCATGAACGTGAGATCTGACCTGAGCCGAAGCCGGAGGCTTAACCGACTGAGCCACCCAGGCGCCCCTAATTTGTTTCTTTTTGAGAGAGAGAGAGGGAGACAGAATCTGAAGCAGGCTCCAGGCTCTGAGCTGTCCGCACAGAGCCTGACACAGGGCTCAACCCACAAACCATGAGATCATGACCTGAGTGGAAGTCCATGTTTACTCAACTAAACTCCCCAGGAGCCCAGATTCATTCATGGTCTTAAGCGTAAGAATAATTTACTTTCTTTTTTACTGCTGTGTAAATTTCTTTTTCCTCCTTTTCTTCCTTTTGTGTATTAAGACAGCATTTTTCAATTTATTTTCTCTATTGGCACTGTAGCTATAAGTTATTTTCTACTTTTACCTTTAGTTTTTAATAAGTGATTGATTTTTCAGTTTACTTAGTGTTAATAATTCATTACTTTCTTAAATTATAAGAATATCCACATAGAGGGGCGCCAGGGTGGCTCAGTCGGTTAAGCATCCGGCTTCGGCTCAGGTCAGATCTCACGGTTCGTGGGTTCGAGTCCCACGTCGGGCTCTGTGCTGACAGCTAGCTCAGAGCCTGGAGCCTATTTCAGATTCTGTATCTCCCTCTCTCTCTGACCCTCCCCTGCTCCAGCTGTCTCTCTCTGTCTCTCAAAAATAAAAAAAAAAAGAATATCCACCTATACATACATATATATGATGTATATAATAATTATTTTATGGAGAGTTAGACTGTGTCTTATAAGCTATTCTGAATCTTTTATGAGAAAGTAAATGTTAATATACTTAAAACGAGATGTTTTCTTGTTGATGAAATTATTAGCTTTAAAATAGTATCATTATTTAGGGTAGCTCAGTCAGTTAAGCATCCAACTTCTGCTCAAGTCATGATTTCACAGTTTGTGACTGAGCTCTGCATTGGGCTCTGTGCTGACAGCGTGGGGCCCATTTCCAAGTTCTGTGTCTCTGGTGCCCTCCACTCCTACCCCGCCCCCTGCGTGCTCTCTCGCACTCCCGCTCCCTCCCTTCCTTCTCTCTCTCAAAAATAAATAAACGTTAATAAGATTTAAAAAATATTATCATTATTTAATGGATATCAACATGTTAATATAACAGTAGCTTAGTCTCCAAAGGCACGGGGCAAGGGAAAGAAAAGCAAAAATGAACTATTGGGACTTCATCAAAATAAAAAGCTTCTGCACAGCAAAGGAAACAATCAACAAAACTAAAAGGCAACCAATGTAATGGGAGAAGATATTTGAAAATGACATATCAGGTAAGGGTTGGTATCCAAAATCTATAAGGAATTTATCAAACTCAACACCCAAAAAACAAATAATCCAGTAAAGAAATGGGCAAAAGACCTGAATAGACACTTCTCCAAAGAAAACATCCAGATGGCTAACAGACACATGAAAAAACGCTCAACATCACTCATCATCAGGGAACTGCAAATCAAAACCACAATGAGATACCACCTCACACCTGTCAGAATGGCTAACATGAACATGAACATCTCAGGCAGCAACAGATGTTGGAAAGGATGCAGAGAAAGATCTCTTTGCACTGCTGGTGGGAATGCAAACTGGTGCAGCCACTCTGGAAAACAGTATGGAGTTTCCTCAAAAAATTAAAAATATAACTACCCCATGACCCAGCAATTGCATTACAAGATATTTATCCAAGGGATACAGTTGTGCTGTTTCAAAGGGACACATGCACAGCAACGTTTATAGCAACACTATTAACAACAGCCAAAGTATGGAAAGAGCTCAAATGTCCATTGATAGATAAATGGATAAAGAGGATGTGGTATATACATAAACACACACACACACACACACACACACACACACACACACACACACAAGGAGTATTAGCCAGCAATCAAAAAGAATGAAATCTTGCCATGTGCAACTACATGGATGGAACTAGAGGGTACTATGCTAAGCAACAGTAGCCAGAGAAAGACAACAGAGAAAGACAAATATCATATGACTTCAGTAATATGAGGACTTTAAGATACAAAACAGATGAACATAAAGGAAGGGAAGCAAAGATAATATAAAAACAGGAAGGAGACAAAATATAAGAGACTCTTCAATATGGAGAACAAACAGAGGGTTACTGGAGGGGTTGTGGGAGGGGGGTGGGCTAAATGGGTAAGAGGCATTAAGGTCTGCTCCTGGAATCATTGTTGCACCATATGCTAACTTGGATGTAAATTAAAAAAAATAAATAAAAAAGTATCTTAGAATCTTTAAGAAATATCAGCAAAGATATTGAAAGCAAAAGTCTTTGTTACTACAGGCAAATTTTAACCTTCATCAATCACAATCACCTATTTTTGCTTACTGTTGGAAAAGGTTTTGTTTTGAATGGTGCTGTAGGAAGTCATTTTTATGTGAGTCCTTTTAAAGCAAAAGAACTTTGAAATTTTTAAGGCGAAGAAATGAACAAAGATTCTAAATTAAGTCCTTTGTTCTGCTTCTATTTAGATAAGTTTAAAGCATTATCCATTCCAGGAGTTATTTTAAAATATGTTCCAAAGATACATTTAAGCAAACTTAAAGAAATTTCTGTCTATATTTATCTTTCCTTTTTTTAAAAATCCTCATTTAAGTTTTATAAAACTATCATCCTTGGAATGTGAGGTGATAATCTGACACTATGTATACCTCTATTTTGTCCATTTAAATTCTCCTTCACTCTATAGTAAAACTAGCCATTTCCAAAAGTGAGACAATCAATTCTCACACAGTGAAATTTAAAATTGTATTTTTTTTGTCAAAAGTCCAAATTCTATGAAAGCCCTTCATCCTAACATAAATTTTGGAGCAATCTTTGTGATACAATAACTTCCAAGTAGAGTAAGAGGGTCCAAGTTATTCTTGTTTCAATTCCCCTAAATTTCTTTAGGCTGGCAGGGAGTGAGATCTATAAAAATTGCAATGTGTGTGATCAACATCTAAAATAATTATCTCTCATTTTCAGCTAAAATGAAATAATCTTTCATGACTACCTGCAAAAACCCTATTGAAATCAAATATATTTTTAGGCTGATTTTTATTATCATCTTTACTCAGTATACTAACAATGATATATTAACTTTTAAAGAGAAACCTTTCTTCCCTATTACAAATATCTTTTTTACTGTGAAAGCAGAAAAATTAGTAACTCTGAGCCTCTTGTTAACTTTTTCCTTACACTATAATTGAGAAGGCAGATTTTCTTGTTTGATTGCTAAAGTTAGACAGAACTGGGTGTTACAGCGGGTGGAATTATTACCCTCAGTTTTCCACTCTCATTTGTATTTGGAATTATGTATTTACTCTTTATCATGCTGGCTTTTAATCCCTTGTATGATTTCTTTTATATAATTTGCAGTCCCACCGATTTGTATATATTCACATGACTTGCTTTGGGCAAAAATATGTGAGGATTATAAATAGGCTAGTTTTGAGCCAAGCCTTGAAGGGGCTTGTTTCCACTCTGCTTCAGTGATCTGTTGAGACAAAAGCAGGCACAAAGAGGATGTGGAAACCCAGGGGCAGACTTGAAACTCACTGCAGTCTTGGGACACCTGGGTGGCCCTGAATGTCCGACTTCGGCTCAAGTCATGATCTCACCGTTTGTGAGACAGGTGCCAGGCTATGTGCTCAGAGCTCAGAGCCTGGAGCTTGCCTCAGAGTCTATGTCTCCCTCTCTCTCTCTGCACCCCCCCCCTCAAAAATAAACGTTAAAAAAAAAACCAAGAAATTCACTGCAGCCTTAATTAAGTCAAGCCCAGTAGGTTGGTAGCCTGAAGCAAAGCCACCTACTTATTTACAAAGAGAAAAATAAATAAGCATGTATTGTTTTAGTAAAAGGCGAAAGATTTATACGATCTGAAGAGAAACCAGAGTGCATGTATTGTTTTAAACTACTGACTTTAGAGATGGTTTGTTATAAAGCATTCTTGTTGCATTGGTGAAGCAATAAAACAAAATTTGTCTATGATTTGCATTATTTCTACTTTAGAGTAGCTTGCTCAAAGGTAATACATGTCAGCTCTTCTCTGCAGTCAGACCAATTGTCTCTGAAACTGTCATTGGGAGGATAAAGGTGCTGAATGCTCAAGTTCATTTAATAGGCCCAGTTGGCTCATAGGCTAGTCAAATCCTCCTGCTTATTTTTTAATAAGGATGACATATGTATTGTATATTTACTCATTCCTCTTAAGTTTTCAGAATAAAATAAGGAGGGCGGAATATACTGGAGATTTATGAAAGCACTGGGAAAATGTTCATAACTGTGAAACCTCTGTTCCCAACAGACATATCACATGATCTCGATACTTTTCTTTTTCTGTTTACAATAAAAAACCCGCAATTAAACCTGTGTTTGAAAACACATCCAAAGGATTTAAATGCAACAAGGGAGAAAATATTAGACTATGTTCTCCAACATTTAGTGAGTTTCCAAGGAATCCATTTACAGACTAGCTCATCATTTATAAGTAAATAATGTAAATCCATTAACATAGATGTTTTTGTAAACAGGAGATTCATGTATTTAAAAACCAAGAACAGTATTTCTTTAAGAAATGTTCCCTTTTTGGCAGCAGTGTAGAAGTAGGCTTTAATATTTGCTAACAATTCAGTAACCCATGTCTACTCAGCTGTCAAATATGTGAGTCACGAATGAATATGAACTGAAATTTCGGCTGTTCATCTACAATGTGAAGAAATCAAAGGGTCCAATCATAGTTAAAGAAGGCTCTTTTTCATTGTAGAAATCTACAATCACCTATGTAATTGCTAAGAAAAGTACTTCTCCAAAACTGCATCCAACACTTGCAAAATGCACATTTTATCTTTGAACACATGGACTATTTACCAAAAGACACAGTTTATATAAAGAACCATAAAACAAGTCTTACCAAATACCCAAAAATGTAAATCATATATGCTATACTTATTTTCAAAAAATTGAATTAAACCAGAAACCAAAGATATAACTCTGAAATTCACAAATGTGTGAAACTGAGTGATATAAAATGTATTTAAAAAGTTGCAATGGCAATTATACTTTAGAAAGAGAGGTAATGAAAACAAGATATCAAGTTTGGAGAAATTACAGTTAAAAAGTGTTTAAAAATATTTATGTTAAATAGTAAAAATAAAAAACTAAAACTTTTATTGTAGCAAAGAAAACAATAAGAGAGACATGATTTGGTCTAAGTTAAATATTAAACACTTTTCAAAAGAGAAAATAAATAAAGCCTAACATTTAAATTTTAATAAATTTATATAAACACTGAAATTCAGATCACAAAAAGAACACCAAACCACAAACTATTTACACTATATTACAGATCCTTCAGTCCCAAACGATAATAAGATGCTAATATAAACACCTTTGTGGCAATACATTTGACAGGTTAGGTGAAATGTACAAAAGGTTTGGGGAGGAAAACACTTATGAGACCAAAAATAAGAAAACATATAAAATCGATAATTTCTTTATATTTAAATATAGTTGATTCCTGGTCCCTATTGAGCCTGCCTTTCTTCTTTTATCTTCAGTTCTAGCAGATCCATTTTTGGGGTTATAGTCAGGGAATTTGTGAGAAGACCTGGCAGAAATGGTGTTGCTCTGTATTGGCAGGACTGAAAGTAATCACATACTGACATGTCTGTAATACTTTATTGGGGTCTGTGTCCTATACAATCTTGAAAATTGCTCTAAAATCCCTCCTGGAGCTAAAATTCTCAGTCTTTAATATTTTAACTAGGTTGAGGAGGAACCAAGATGGCAGAACAACATGGAAGTCTATATTTGGTCTCGTGTACATGAAACGCACAGCCAGATCAACACTAAACCATCCTGCAAACCTAGAAAACTGATCTGAGGACTAACACAACAATCTGCACAACCTGAACCACAGAATTCAGCAGGTGCGTGGTGCAGAGCGGTGAGCTGAGGGAAAGAGGAGCCCCAGAGGGCAGGGTGCTATTTCTGCTCAGAGAGAAAGGACGGAGACTCGGGGTAGAGTATGGGGAAAGCACTCCCAACAAAAGCAGGTGAAGAGAAAGTGGAAAAAAGATGGAAACAGCCACAGGAACTGAACTAAAAAGGGAGAAAGAAGAGGGTTTAAAGTCCATTAAGAATCTATAAACAGGGGGAGCAGAGTCTGAAATTCCACAGCTCAAATACCTAGGGGTGGGCTGGTGTGAAGGGAGAATTTCCAGGAGAAGAGTGAGTCCAGGAGGTCTTTAGGCCACATGAGATTTTCCATAATTCTGGAAACGCCTAAGTTACACAGTTGGGTGGAATTTTTCTGGGACAGGCTGGCAGCCAGCCACAAGTCTCTGGACATTGGCAGCAGCAAGGTCCTACTAGCATTCCTGGGTGCAGCTGGCACCCAGCCATTGCTCAGTGAGACTGTCCCCCAGAAGATCTGAGCAGAACAAAGCCACAGTCCCTCAGAAGTGAGGGGTTGGGAAATACAGCCACATCTTAGATAAAACTGAGGATGGAGGTGCAGACGGGAGACTTTACACTAAGCCCCACACAACTGGGCCAACCTTGCTCTTAAGAAACACCATAAATCTCTCCTCCTGCTTAATTTATGGACTATAAATTATTTCTTGGCTGGACTTCTAGGGGAAAACAATGTAATATCAATCATATTTCAGTCTGTTCACTGGCCCATCTAGTCAATGTTTTTCTTTCTTTCTTGTTTCTTTTTAATTGAATGCAGAAAGGTTTAAAACATTATTTTTATTAAAAATATTTTTATTGTTTTGACTAAATTTTTACACTTTTGCAAATTTTTTCAAATTCTATTTTACTTCCATCATTTAAAGTTATCCTCTTTCATCATATTCGTTTTCTCAAATTTTCAAATTTTTGGAAGGAAGTTGTTTCTTTTTTTCTCTCCTTTTCTTTTTCCCTTTTTCTCCAATCAAGCTCCTTTCAATAACCAAACCAAAACATACCTAAGATATAGCATCACTTGTTTGATTGTGTGTGTGTGTTATTTTTAATTAATTTAAAAATTTCCCCTTTTTTCTCTAATCATTCAAGCTCCTTTTAATAACCAGACCAAAACACACCTAGGACCTAGCATCATTTATTTGATTTTGTGTATGTGTCTGTTGTTTTTATTTTTTAATATTAATTTTCCCCTTATTTCTCTAATTAATCAAGCTCCTTTCACTAATCAGACCAAAGCACATCTATTATCTAAAATCATATCTTTGGTTTTCCTTTGTGTATGTTGCTTTCAATTTTTTAATTTAAATTTTTTTCTGATTAATTCCTTTTCTTCCTTCAAAATGATGAGACAAACGAATTCACCCCAAAGGAAAGAACAGGAAGAAATGACAGCCAAGGACTTACCCAACACAGATACAAACTTATGGAGAATAATGAAGCAGAAAAAAAGAGGGAGAGTAAAGCAAAAGAGCATGATTTAAGAGTAAGAGAAATCAGGGGTGCCGAGTGGCTCAGTTGGTTAAGGGTCCGACTTTGGCTCAGGTCATGATCTCGATCTCACAATTTGTGGGTTCGATCTCCACATCGGGCTCTGTGCTGACAGCTAGCTCAGAGCCCGGGGCATGTCTTCAGATCCTGTGACTCCTTCTCTCTCTGACCTCCCCTGCTCATGCACTTTCTCTCTCTCTCTCAAAAAAAAAAAAAAAATTAAAAATTTTAAAAAGCTAAGAGAAATCAGTGACTCATTAAAAAGGAACAACTTCAGAACCATAGGGTTCCCAGAAGATGGAGAAAGAGAAAAAGGGGTAGAATAGTTATGTAGGCGAATCATAGCAAAAAAATTTCCTAACCTGGGGAAAGACAGACATCAAAATCAATGAAGCATAGAGTACTCCCCCAAGATTCAACAAAAACCAACCATCAACAAGGCATATCATTGTGATATTCACAAAATCCTCAGGCAAGGAATGAATCATGAAAGTAGCAGAAGAAAAAGAAAAAAAGTCCTTAAACTACAAAGGAAGACAGATCAGGTTTGCAGCAGACCTATCCACAGAAACTTGGCAGGCCAGAAAGGAGTGGTGGGATATATTTAATGTGCTGAATCAGAAAAATAGGCAGCCAAGAGTTGTTTATCCAGCAAGGCTGTCATTCAAAATAGGAAAGATAAAAAGTTTCCCAAACAAACAAAAATTAAGAGTTCATGACCACTACACCAGCCCTGCAAGAAATTTAAGGGGGACTCTCTAAGGGGAGGAAAGAAAAAAAAAAAAAGACCAAAAGCAACAAAGACTAGAAAGGACCAGAGAACACCACCAGAAACTCCAACTCTCAAGAAATATAATGGCAATAACCTCATATCTTTCCATGCCCTAAATATCAATGGATTAAATGCTCCAATCAAAAGACACAGGGTAAGAGAATGGATACAAAAACAAGATTCATGTATATGCTGTTTACAAGAGACCCACTTTAGACCTAAAGGCACTGTCAGATTGAAAGTAAGGGGGTGGAGCACCGTCTATCATGCTAATGTCAAAAGAAAGCCAGAGTAGTTATACTTATTATCAGACAATCTAGACTTTACAATAAAAACTGTAACAAGAGATGAAAAAGGGCATTACATCATAATTAAAGGATATCATTATATCCACCAAGAAGATCTAACAATTATAAACATTTATGCTCCAAATGTGAAAGCACCCAAATATATAAATCAGTTAATCACAAACATAAACTCATTGATAATAATTCCATAATAGTAGAGGCCCTCAACATCCCACTTACAGCAATGGACAGATCATCTAAACAGAAAATCAATAAGGAAACAATGGCTCTGAATGACACACTGGACCAGATGGACTTAACAAATATATTCAGAACATTTCATCCTACAGCAGCAGAATATACATTCTTCTCAAGTGCACATGGAATGTTCTCCAGAATAGATCACATACTGAGACACAAACCAGCCCTCAACAAGTACAAAAAGTTGAGATCATACCATGTATATTTTCAAACCACAACACTATGAAACTTGAAATCAACCACAAGAAAAAAATTTGGAAAGATAAATACTTGAAGACTAAAGAACAATCTACTAAAGAATGAATGGGCTAACCAGTAAGTTAAGGAGGGAATTAAAAAGCATGTGGAAGCCAATGAAAATGGTAACACAACACCCCCAAACCTCTAGGATACAGCAAAGCCAGTCACAAGATGGAAGTATATAGTAATCCAGGCCTTTCTAAAGAAGGAAGAAAGTTCTCAGATACACAACCTAACCTTATACCTCATAGAGCTGGAAAAAGAACAGCAAATAAAATCCAAAACCAAAGAAGACAGGAAATAATAAAGATGAGTGCAGAAATCAATGCTATTGAAACAACAACAAAAAAAGTTGAACAGATCAATGAAACCAGAAGCTCGTTCTTTGAAAGAATTAACAAAATTGGTAAACCATTGACCAGTTTGATCAAAAAGAAAAAGGACCCAAATAAATAAAATCAAGAATGAAAGAGGAGAGATCACAACGAACACAGCAGAAATAAAAACAATAAGAGAATATTACAAGCAATTATACACCAATAAAATAGGCAATCTGGAAGAAATGGATAAATTCCTAGAATCATATAAACTACCAAAACATAAACAGGAAAAAATAAAAAATTTGAACACACTCATAACCAGTAAAGAAATCTAATTAGTAATCAAAAACCCTCCCCAAAACAAGAGTCCAGGGTCACATGCCTTCACAGGGGAGTTCTACCAAACATTTAAGGAAGAGTTAACACCTATTCTCTTGAAGCTGGTCCAAAAAATACAAGTGGGAGGAAAACTTCCAAACTCTTTCACTGAAGTCATCCTATCTTGATTCCAAAACCAAAGATTCCACTAAAAAAGAGAACTATAGACAAATCTCCCTGATGAACATGGATGCAAAAATCCTCAAAAGATATTAGCCAACCAGATCCAAGATTACATTTAAAAAATTACTCATGACAACCAAGAGGAATTTATTCCTGGAATGCAGGGCTGGTTCAATATACACAAATAATCAATGAGATTCATCACACCATAAAAGAAAGGATAAGAACCACATGATCCTCTCAATAGATACAGAGAAAGCATTTGACAAAATACAGCATCCTTTCTTGATAAAAACCCTAAAAAAGTAGGAATAGAAGGATCATACCCTGAGATGATAAAAGCCATATATAAAAGACTCAACACTAATATCATCCTCAATGAGGAAAAACTGAGAGCTTTCTCCCTAAGGTCAGGAACAGGACATGGATGTCTACTCTTGCCACTGTTATTTAACATAGTATTGGAAGCCTTAGTCTCAGCAAGCAGACAACACAAAAAAATAAAAGGCATACAAATTGTCCAAGAGGAGGTCAAACTTTCACTCTTCATCAATGACATGATACCCTATATGGAAAACCCAAAAGATTCCACCAAAAAACTCCTAGAACTGATCCATGAATTCAGCAAAGTGGCAGGATATAAAATCAATGCACAGAAATTGGTTTTATTCCTATACACCAATAGTACAGCAACAGAAAGAGAAATCAAGAAATTGACCCCATTTGCAATTGCACTAAAAGCCATAAAATACCTAGGAATACATCTAACCAAAGAGATGAAACCTATACAGTGAAAACTATAGAAAGCATAAGACACAAAAAAGTGGGAAAATATTCCATACTTCTGGATAGAAAGAACAAATATTGTTTAGATGTTAATACTACCCAAAGCAATCTACATATTCAATGCAATCCCTATGAAAATAACACCAGCATTCTTCACATACTAGAAAAAATAATCTTAAAATTTGTATGAAACCATAAAAGATCCTAAATAGCCAAAGCAATCTTGAAAAAAAAAAGGCAAAACAGAAGACATCACAATCCCAGACTTCAACCTGTATTACAAAGCTATAATAATCAAGACAGTATGGTACTGGCACATGAACAGATATTCAGATCATTGGAACAGAATAGAGAACCCATAAATGAACCCACAAATGTGTGGGCAACTCACTTTTGACAAACCAGGAAAGAATATTCAATGGATTAAAGACAGTCTCTTCAGCAAGTGGTGCTGGGAAAACTGGACAGAAACATGCAAGAAAATTAACTGGGTAACTTTCTTACACGATACAGAAGAATAACTCAAAATGGATGAAAGATCTGAATGGAAGATAGGAAGCCATCACAATCCTCAATGAGAAAGCAGGCAAGAACTTCTGACCTGGCTGCAGCAATGTCTTACTCAACACGTCTCCAGAGGCAAAGGAAACAAAAGCAAAAATGAACTATTGAGACCTCATCAACATAAAAAGCTTCTGCACAGAGAAGGAAAAAATCAGCAAAACTCAAAGGCAACCAACAGGATGCAAGAAGATATTTGCAAACCACATATCAGAGAAAGGGGTGGTATCCAAAATCTATAAAGAATTTATCAAACTCAACACCCAAAAAACAAATAATCCAGTGAAGAAATGGGTTAAAGATATGAACAGACACTTCTCCAAAGAAGATACCCAGATGGCCAATAGATACATGAAATGATACTCAACATCACTCATCATCAGGGAAATACAAATCAAAACCACACTGAGATACCACCTCACAGCTGTCAGAATGGCTAACATCAACAACTCAGGCAACAACTGATGCTGGTGAGGATGCAGAGTTTGCACTGCTGGTGGGAATGCAAAAGCCACTCTGGAAAACAGTATGGAGGTTCCTCAAAAAACGAAAAATAGAACTACCCTATGGCCAAGCAATTGTACTATTAGGTATTTATCCAAAGGATACAGGTGTCTTGTTTCAAAAAGACACATGCACCCCAATGTTTATAGCAGCACTGTCAACAATAGCCAAAGTATGCAAAGACCCAAATGTCCACTGATGGATAAATGGATAATAAAGATGTGGGGTGTGTGTGTGTGTGTATGTGTGTGTGTGTGTGTATTACATACACATATACATACATATATATGTGTGTATATATATATATATATATACACACACACATACATATATACATACACACAATGGAGTATTACTCAGCAATCAAAAAGAATGAAATCTTGTCATTTGCAACATTGTGGATGAAGCTAGAGCATATTATGTTAATTAAACTATGCCAGTCAGAGAAAGACAAATACCACATAATTTTACTTATATGTGGAATTTAAGAAACAAAACATATAGACATAGGGGAAGGAAAAAAAAGAGAGAGGCAAACCATAAGTGACTCTTAACTATAGAGAATAAAGGATTACTGAAAAGGAGGTGGGTGGGGAATGGGCTAAATGGGTGAGGGGGATTAAAGAGGGCACTTTTGGGGATGAGCCCCGGGTCTTGTATTTAAATGATGAATCACTAAATTCTATTGCAGAATCCAATATTATACTATATGTTAACTAACTAGAATTTAAAAACTTAATATATATATATAAAGGAATCAGTTGCAACACAGTCAACCAATAGAGTTTCCATTTCACTGCCCAAAACTCAATTCCATATTTTTTTTA
Organism: Suricata suricatta; assembly: GCF_006229205.1. Taxonomy (NCBI): domain Eukaryota; kingdom Metazoa; phylum Chordata; class Mammalia; order Carnivora; family Herpestidae; genus Suricata; species Suricata suricatta. Next base: position 125,467,701 of record NC_043705.1, on the reverse strand, counting down.
ATATCACTCTTATAAAATGTCCTTGAAGAATGATGTAGGTAAGTTTTGTATTTTTTTTTTTTGGTATTTTTAAGATTCTAAAGAGGAAGCATAGTGATTTCATTTTTAACTTCTAAAATTTACCCAGTAAAAAACACTTTTTACAAAGTTTGATGAGTTCCAACATGTTCATGTAATATTTAGTTTCATAACACAACAGAGAAAATACTTCATTAAAAAAGGCATTTATCTTTCTAAACTTAATTACAATACCAATAAATGTTTATTTAGTTGGTTAAATAAAACTGTTTTCATGATTTATTATAATAAAATATATCTTATGTGATATTTTTCTTTCTTTCATGAATAACATAAAGCAACATTGTATTAAATGACAGATGTGTTTAGAGCTGGGAGCAAATTGTATTAGAAGATTTGGATGATGCTTGCAAAGATGTTGCTTTGCCTATAAATCTCTTCTAAATATTTGTAAATGTTTTAAAACAATAAAAAATGGAAAAAATATGGAATACAAAGTAAGTAACAATTTTAGTAATGTACAAAATCTATCAAAGTGACAATCTATAAGGTACTTAATCATACTGGTGTATAAATGGATGCATAATAATTCCAGGTCGTAGCATGAAGAGAGTATCATATCATGATTTTACTGTGAGGGGGCTCAGAACTCAGATATAATTCGATGAATATTTCCATAATCTGTATACTGAAAATCTGCGCGCGCACACACACACACACACACACAAAGTATTCTGTTTTATATTCGAATGTGTGGGTGCATTCCTTCAAAATCACCTTTCTACCGCCCACATATTTACACAAAAGTTAGAGCCACTACCACTGAGAGAATGAACTGAATTTGCAGCAAGAGAAAAGGGCAGGTGTACAGAGGAAGATATTGTAAAAACAAACTCAGAGGTGAAAAAGTAAGTAAGAATAACTTATAAATAAAACAGATCAGTAATGTGCACGTTATTATTTAAAGCAAGAACTCTATTTTTAATGTTTATTTCTTTCTGAGAGAGAGGGAGTGGGAGGGAGAGAGTGCGCGTGCACACAGGAACTTGAACAGAAGCACAGAGAGTGGGAGACAGAGAAACAAAGCAGGCTCCATGCAGCCAGCACAGAGCCGACATGAGGCTCAAACCCATGAACTGTTGAGATCATGATCTGAGTCGGTTTCGGACACCCAACCAACTAAGTCATCCAGGGGCCCCAAAAGCAAAAACACTATTTTGATGCATATCATTTATTAAAACAATAGTTGATATAAACTTTCTTTCTTTATTAGACATTATATGGAACCCTTTAAATGAAGTAAACTTTTAAAAACACGTGGTAATCATTGGGAAATTAAGCAAATAATATCCCCAATTAAAATATAAACATACAAATGTATGGGGTGCCTGGGTGGCTCAGTGGGTTAAGCATCTAACTTTGGCTCAAGTCATGATCACAGGGTTCTGAGATGGAGCCCTGTGTCAGGCTCTGTGCTATTTAATTCTCTCTCTCTCTCTCTCTCTCTCTCTCTGCCCCTCACTCATTTGTACTCGCTATTTTTTTTTTACCTTGTGTTAGAAATATTTCCTTAGCATTCACCTACCCAATACATCTGAAGGAAACAAAGAAAATGAGTGTAATATTTTTTAGTGTTATCTAATTTTAGGCAAAACAAAAAGTACATATATATCACAGAATGGATTCAACATTTACCAAAAATGAAAGTCAGTCAGTGACTGAAGAAAATATTTTTGGTGTATCGTCTTGGATACCATTTGATATTTTGTTTGGGAACTTTAGAATTCTATTGGATTGCCATAATATAAGCTTATACATTTTAAATGTTAGTTGTATAATTTTTTCATATTTTAGCACCATATTAAACACAATCTGAAGTATATATATCATCTACCATCTATATATCTATATCTTCTGTATTCCACAAGGATCTTCTTAAATAAGAACCAAAAAAAAATTCCCACAACTAAATGACAAAAACCCCACAAACAACTTGGGTCTAAAACTAGCAAAACACTTTAATAGATTTCTAAGAAAACTATAAGCAGCAAAAAAAAAAAAACACCAAAAAACAAAAAACCACCTAAGATACTCAACATTATAAATCATTAGGGAATAAAAATAAATCCATAATGAGATACCACCCGCACCCATTAGGGTAGGTACTATAAAACAAATCAAAACAGAACTATAAAGAGTATTGGTGAGAATGTGGAGAAATCGGAACCTTGTACACTGTTGGAAGGAATGTAAAATAGTGAAGCTGCTATGAAAATCAGTTTGGTGGTTCCTCAAAACATTAAAAGTAGAATTGGCATGTGATCCAGCAATTACACTTCTCAGTATACATCCCCCAAAATTGAAAGCAGAGTAGCAAAGAGATATTTTTACACCTTTGTGCATAGCAACATTATTTCCAAACTCCAGAGTGTAGAAGCAAGTTGAGTATCCATTGACAGATGTGATTAAAGAAAATGTGATACATAAATACAATGGGTATTGTTCTGCAATAAAAGGAAAGAAAATTCTGGCACACAATTATAACGTGAATGAATCTGGAGGACAATAAGCTTTGTGAAATAAACCATTTATTTTCATAAAGACAAATGTTGCATTTTTCGACTTATATGAGCTACCTAGAGTAGCTAAATTCACAGAATCAGAAAGTTGAGCAATGGTTGCAAGGGGCTAGGATGGGAGGAGAATGGACAGTTATTTGTTATTAATGGATAAAGAGTTCCAGTTTTGCAAAATGAAGATTCTGGAGATGGATGGTAGTATTTTTTGTACAGTGGAGTGATATAGGTAATATCACTAAACCATAAAGTTAAAAATTGCTAAAATGATAAATTTTGCATGTGTATCTTACCACAATTAAATTTTTTACGTTTATTTATTTTTAGAGAGAGGGAGAGAGAGTGCTGTCCAGCAGGGCTGGAACTCACAAACCAGAAGATCATGATCTGAGCCGAAATCAAGAGTCAGGTGCTTAACCAACTGAGCCACCCAGGCACCCACAAAAATTATTAAAAAGAAAAAGTACTTGTCAATAACTTATAATTCTAGATATAACATTCTTTATATAGCCAGATAAGCTGTCCCCATATCCAGCATTGATACACCAGTAATGATCTCCATATACTTGAAAATTCTGACTTTTCTAAGGTAACATATGTAATATATAATATCCTAAGCATTTTCCCAAAGGGAAAGAAAATGAGCTTTAAAGAAAACAGGAAAAGACACAGAAATGCAGAATTCTGAAACAATGATAAAGAACTTAGTACACTGCTTAGCTAAATAAGTAGTGGTAACTTTAAACAAATCTGGCAAATATTACCACCCCTCAAAAAGTTTGTGTATCACTATCAACTGTAGCAAAATAAAATTGAGATAAAAATAATTGATAGTAAATGTAATTATTTAACTAATGATTAACTGAAAAATCCTCCATGAAGATAAAGAAATCACAGATGTCTATGCACCAAAAAACCTGATGTTAAAATACCTAAAGGAAAAATTGGGAGAATAGATACATGAAAAATCTGCAAAGTTATAAATATTAAAGTTCCTCACTTTTAAGCATCTGACAAAAAGAAAGATGTAAAGGATCTCTGGAGAACATAGTTAAGAGCTTGCCTACAAATACAGAGACAGAGCATTCTTTTGAAAAATGATTTACTACTCTAGATCACCTAATTAGGCCTGCATCTCCAAATCTCTTTCTGAAATTAAAAAGTCTGAATTTTAATGAATTAAAGAAGAAGTGGAATGTAAACACAATATCTAGTACAAATAAAAATATTCGAGGGAGAGAAGGAAGACAAAGGACAGTGAGGACCAAAGAGACATTAGTATATTAGAGATTTAAAAATACTCCATACTCCTATGGACTCCTGGGTGGCCCAGTTGTTTAAGCATCTGACACTTGATCTCAGCATGAGTGAGGGAGAAGTAGAGAGAGAGAGAGAGAGAGAGCTAGGATCCAAAGCAGGCTCTGTGCTGACAGTAAAGAGCCCTATGTGGGGCTTGAACTCAAAGGATCATGAGTTCATGACCTGCTCCAAAGTCAGATGCTTAGCCAAGTGAATCACCCAGGCATTCCAGGGTCATGAGTTTATTAAGTGGAGTCTTGTTAAAAAAAAAAAAAACATTCCAGGGGCACCTGCGTGGCTCAGTTGGTTAGGTCCAACTTCGGCTCAGGTCATGATCTCATGGTTCATGGGTACAAGCCCCGCATTGGGCTCTGTGCTGACAGCTGGCTCAGAGCCTGGGGCCTGTCTTCAAATTCTGTGTCTCCCTCTCTCTCTGACCCTTCCCTGCTCATGCTGTCACTCTCTCAAAAATAAATAAAACACCAAAAAATTTTTTAAAAACTCCATATTCCTCCATCTCAGGGATTAGTATTTTAGTTTAAGTCCTGATTTCGATTTTTAAAATAAGAAGGAAGAGGAGAATGAGGTACAGGAGTTTGAGAGGATGAGAGAGTATAAAAGGCCCAGGACATAGAAAGGAAAGTGAAGAGTGGCAGGTCTATATTTTTCATCCCTGTGGCGTATTTTATAACAGTAGAGGGAATATAGTCAATAGTATTATAGTAACCTCGTATGGTGACAGATGGTGATGGCATTTATCATGGTGAGCATTACACAATGTACAATATCGTCAAATCACCACCGACTAATATAATATTGTTTGCTAACTATATTTCAATTTTTAAAAATTACAGTGATTTATAGATGATGAAATTGTCACCACAGTAAATCCAAGAGGACCTAAAGACAAAATTTTAGAATTAATGAGTTTATGCCAGAAGTTTTGCCAGACATCAGGTAAACATTTAAAAATCCATTACTTGTCTACATGCCAGTGATTAAAATTAGAACATTTAATAAAAAAGAGATCACATTCAAAATAGCAGCAAGACAAATGATGTTTAGAAATATATCTAATAAAATGTATGTAAGATTTTTATACACAGAGCAAAAAGATGAGAAAGATCCACAATGTATATGAGTTAAAAGATTCAAACTATTTAGATGCCAGCTTCTCCCAAAATCATTTATAAATTTAACAGAAGTTTAGTAACATTTTAATAAAAATACAAATATTGAATTAGTAATTTTAAATTTTATAATATACTGTTAAAATTCGAGAAGAGTCAAGATAATTCTAAAAGAAGGAATTTGTTTATTCATTTATTTTGAGAGAGAGAGAGAGCAGGGAAGGGTCAGAGAGAGAGAGAGGGAAAGAGAACCCCAAGCAGGCTCTGAACTGACAGTATGAATGACAAGCTCCTGACCTGAGCCGAAATCAAGAGCTGGACGCTCGACCAACGGAACCACCCACGTGTTGCCAAGCAGATTGAAACATATATGCAATTTGTTCATATTTATACCAACAGGCATACTCGGGAAATTGGATATTATCCATTACATTTTATATATTGGCTCTTATTGTAAAAAATATAACTGGACTCACAAAACACACATATGCGCGCGCACACACACACACACACACACACACACACACACAATAGGTTAATTAAAAGCCTAAACATAAAGATAAAATCAGAAATAATATAGAATATTAAACTCATGTCTAATGAAAGGGTGAACTAAACAATATTCAATAAAAAACATATGCAAAGTAGATTTTCCAAATTAAACAGAATTATGGGTATTTTTAATGATAAAATATACTCTAGTTGTTTAAACAACTGGTAGAAGGTATCTTAAAATATGAAACAGAAAAATTGCCTTCCTGTGGTGCCTGGGTGGCTCAGTCAGTGGGGTGTCTTAAAGTACACTTTAAAAAAATAACTAATTATAAAAATATATAAACTTTTAAAACATTATTGATTTTGAATAATCAAAGAACTATCAACTTTCTGTATTTTTAAAATTTTGATGATAATGGCGATAGCATTAGTAATCAACACTGTCATCAGTATAGGGGTAGAGAGAACCATAGCAAATACAAAAAAAAATAAAAGATTCCTAGAGATTGGTGTGAACAGTCTTGAATTTTGCAAAAAAAACCAATAAAACTAATGAATGAGAAATGAACAAAATAGTCTAGATAAAACAAAATCTGGTAGAAATGAATTTGTAGCTTATCATTTCCTTTCTAGTTATATTTTATATGATGCATATAATGTATAAAAACTTCTCATCTATCCTTCATAATTGCAAATTTGTTTCCACTCTTTATAAAGTATATCTGGTAGCTAGTTTTCTATTTATAGGACTAAAATCATGTTGTAAAGTTAAAGAAAAAAACTGTTTTATTCTAATATTTACACATACAGAGTAAATGTATCTTGATTTGTATGGGCATGCAATTATAATTCAATTATTATTCTCTTCAGCTCAGTAAGAGTCTCTTGAGAAAAGCATTCAAAACATTTTATAATAGTATATTACAGCTTTAGTTACTTTCTTCAATGAACGGTTTGAATATATACATAGTTCCAGGCTTCTTAAAGTATTTTGATTCAATACCTCTTCTTTCTTCAGTATGTTACATAGCATCAGATTCATAAAGCATATGTAAATGTAGTTTTAGAAAATATATCCAGCAGTTAGAGTGTGAAATCAAATATTTTAATTTGTGATGTTTGCCTAAATGTTTTGTATTATTTTTCAACACAGACTTAATGAGAAATCTAGAACTGCATTCTAATTTTAGTAATTGAAATTATTATAGCATTTTCATTTAGGTATTTCCTCCTTCAGATCAGTGATTTCTAACTAAAACTTTCATAAAATATACTTAATATATTTTATTTTTGTACTAAACACTAACAAATGCAACTCATTTGTTCCAATGCTTGTTCTCAGAAAATAGACAAAATATGCACATATATTAAGACTACATTTTTTTAGAAAGGACAATGCTTGGAGCTGGTATCTGGATTAGGCTCCAGAAAGACTAATACGATATATAGATATATGAGGAGATTTATTATGAGAATTGGCTCTTGCAATTTGAGAGAATGAGATATATGATGATATACCATCTAAAAATATGAAGAGCCAAGAAAAGTGGTGCTGTAATTCAATCAGTCCAAAGTCCCAAGAACCAGGAACTCTGTGTTCAAGGACAGGAGAATGGGTGCCCTTCCTCTGCATTTTCGTTCTGTTGGGGCCCTCAGTGGATTGGATAACATCCAGTACCCAGCACCACACTTGTGAGAAGGGTTTTCCTTAACAAAAAGTTAAAAATAGAACCACCCTATTATCCAGCAATCATACTACTAGGTACATATCCAAGGGATACAGGTGCACAGTTTTGCACCCCAAGAGCTACAGCAGCACTATTAACAATAACCAAAGTATGGAAAGAGCCCAAATATCCACTGACAGATGAATCGATAAAGATGTGTTATAGATATACAATGGAGTATTAGTTGGCAATCATGAAGAATGAAATCTTGCCATTTGCAACAGCATGGGTGGAACTAGAGGGTATCATGCTGAGCAAAATTAGAGAAAGATGTATCATATGACTTCACTCATATGAGAATTTTAAGATACAAAACAGACAAACATTAAGGAAAGGGAAGCAAAAAGAATATAACAACAGGGAAGGAGACACAACATAAGAGACTCTTAAACACAGAGAACAGACTGAGGGCTGCTGGAGGTGCTGTGGGTGGGGGAGGGGCTAACTGGGTAAGGGGCACGGAGGAAGACACTTGCTGGGATGAGCACAGGGTGTTATATATAAAAGGTGAGTCACTGAAATCTACTACAGAAGACATTATTGTGCTGTGTGCTAACCAACTTGGATGTAAATATTTAATAAATAAATAAGGAGAAAGTGATAAAACACAACCCTTAGAATTTCCATACGAAGCTTCTCCATGAAAATGGACATCTACTGTGAAGAAAGGGAAATAATGGGATGGAAAAGAAAACTAAATCCATCCATCAGCCCCTCATGGGTGGAGGAAACTAAATAATATGTTGTTTGTTTAATGTTTATTTATTTTTGAGAGAGGGAAGATAAAGAGCATGTGTGGAGTAAAGGCAGAGATAGAGGGGGATAGAAGATGTGAAGTGCAGCTGACAGCAGCAAACCTGATGTGGGGCTCCAAATCACTCCATTATATCATGGCCAGAGCCACAGTCAGACATTTAACCAACTGAGCCACCCGGGAACCCCCAGAACATTCTTAAATGTATGATAAATATAAATTTTCTTTAAAGAATATCCCAGAAAGGGGCGCCTAAATGGCTCAGTCATTTAAGCCTCTGACTTTGGCAGAGGTCATGATCTTGCAATTTGTGGGTTCGAGCCCCATGTTGGGCTCTGCGCTGACAACTCAGAGCCCGGAGCCTGCTTCAGATTCTGTCTCCCTATCTCTGCCCCTCCCCTATTCGTACTCTCTCTCTCTCAAAAATAAATTAACATTAAAAATTTTTAATTAAAAAATTAATTAATTAATTTAACAATCTCAGAAAAACACACTACTTATCCAAGAAATGTATCAATATAAATTTTAGAAGTTAGGAAGTTATTATAAAAAAAACTAACAATGAGGGTAAAGAGAAAGGAAATTAGAAATTCATTTAAACACTACACTTACAAAATTTATGTGAATATCAAACTGAGGGGTAAAATCTAATGAAAAAATAATTTAATAATATTTGCATTTCTAAAATTTCAACTCATGAAGTCTATGAAATCTTGAAATGTGAAAGTTTTTCCAAAATCTATATATAGCAGATTAAGACACAGTTGTTAACATTTTTAAAATTTGTTATTATATTATCATTATCATTTTCATCATCATCAGTATCATACTTCTCATTGCTCTGTGTATGTGTCTAGCAGTAGGACATATCAAAATGATCATTAAAATTGAAAAAAAGTCTTTATAAACTCTCAAAACATTGACTAACTTATTATAAAGAACTAAGAAAATCTTTCTTAAAAGCACTTAAAGTCTTTGATCATTATGCAATATAACTATAAGCTGATAACAAATATTAAAATCTGAGAAAATGGCAGCTTTATACCATAAAAACATCATAAAGACAACTAGATATATAATGTATGGTAATTAGCCAAGCTGTGGTTTGAATAAGCCACCTGCATTTAAAAAAATCATTAAACAAGAAACATAGAACCCTATAATTTTGTTAATTTTGAGCAAAATAAAATCACAACTTGAAGAAGAAACGATGCTGAAACTTCCAAAGAAGGGTAACAAAATAGAGGAAGGTATGAATTTCTAATGTCTCAATAGAAGTCTTCTTAAATTTTCAGTTAAGTAACTATCTGAAAATGCATGAGATGAGTCCACTGAAGCCAGGAAAGACAACTTCCTGGAAGAAAGAAATTAAATCCAGATATCAAACACAGTAAAAATTGAGTTGCCAGTATCTAGAGCAGAGGGACATTTGAAATAAATAGAACATTCAATAGTGAAACT